>NW_026913209.1:3100000-3110000 GCF_034315485.1 Pezoporus occidentalis
TGCTGGCAAAGGGAGAAGAATAATCCTTTGTGAGGGGGTGGGATGATGTACCCCTATAACACCTCAGGTTGAGCCCCCCCCGGCAGAGAAGGGAACAGAACATGGGAGAATGAATGATAAACAGACAGGTAGGACACTTCTGACTCTGGCAAGTTTGAGTTGCTTAGCTGCAAGGAGAAACATTTGTGCCCACTGTTGGCAAGGTTTCCGGACTGTGGGCCTTGGTGTACATATGTGGCTTTGTGGAGCTAGTCATGAATGTTGAGCACCGTGCCTGGCCCATTCTTTTGTTAGCCTGCTGGTCTGGTTTTTACTTGAAGGTGGCTCACCCTCCCTATGAATTTGGCTGGGAACCACAGCATTTTAAGCATAATTCTGAATTCCATTCCAGGAACCAGGCACCTAAATCTAGACCCCCCACAGCTCACCTGTGTCAGAGTCTTTTCTCAAATCTAATGTCCCAGGGGAGCTCATGGCACCAGCCGAAGTTCCTCTACAAGGGGAAGGTGGAAAAAGGATGAGTCTTTTTCACAGAGAAGCTTGCTCTCATCTGGGGTGTGGAAATCTTTTGCCATAGCTCAGAGTAAGACTGAAGTACAGGAAATTAATTTTATATTTCATGAAACTGAAAATGATGAAAATAGTTGCTGGTTTCCACCACACTGGCCCATTTTTCTTCCTGGTCAGGTAGTATGAAACTCTGAAATTGGAACATGATTTGGATTGTTAAGCACACCTATTTTTCAGAGGTAAAGAATAAATACACATAAAGTAATACAATGTCTATCTCTAGTACTGAATAAATAGAGAAGTGACTGAGATATGTGCCCCTCATAGGAACTATGAAATTATTGCTTGCTATGCAATCTGAAGTGTGCATATCTATCCATAATGATTACTAATGAAGAGACTTTCTAATGGTGTGACTTTTTTGTGTTGGGTGAAAAATCCAAACCAGTGTTCTTATCTTAATAAACTATTAGCAACTTGTCCTCCTTGATCCTCTTAGCATTGTCAGGTATCTTCATCCTCTCTTACAATACTGGAGATACATACTTAAATATGAGATGCTCAGCCCAGAGTCTTTAAGGGTGCTAACCACCAAATCACCTTTGAGGCATTTGCACTAGAGTTAAAACAGCTAAGTTTGAAGTGTAACTTCCACTGTTGCTTATCTATCTGAAATAGAAGTTTGTTAAAGAAACTGAAAAACTGTTAAACTAAAATGACATTTTGACTCATAGGGTTTTTTTTTTGCCTCTCCCTCCCCTAGGCAAACAGTATAATTAAATTCTTCTCTGTATAGGAGTTGATAGTCCTCACTGTTTCCTTGAGAGATGAGTTAATGCTTTCCATTCTTTTTGAAATGAGGTCACAAATAGGAGTGGAAGAATTTGCTTCTTTAAGTCAAAGGTATTTAGACTTCATGACTGGTGCAAGCAAACCATATTTTTCCATGGTCAAACTTTGTTGTGAGTCCATAGGCAAAGTTAAGGTATTGCTTTCCTTACTTGACAGACTCAGAGCAGAGCTAGTAGCTACATTATTCAGACTTGAAACTCTCTTTCAGATTGCAGCCTAAATGCACACAAAAGAAAGAATTCCACAAAAGTGTTGATTGAGAGTTGAGAATTTCTGGACACAAAATACGTTCTAGGAAACCACTGCTGATTCAAAAAAAAAAAAAAAAAAATCAGCTATAACTCAAATAAATCATTTTGTGGGTTGAATCAAGCATTTTTCATCCCTTTATTCAGCACGTAGCACGCAGATTAATGGATATGCTTCAGTAACTTCAACAGTGTGTGTTCCCTGAACAATTGGACCACCAAACAAGGGCTTCTTCGGTCTATTCTCACATCAATGAGACACTCAAAAGAGTTCCAGATTACTCCTTTCTCCAACTCCACTCACAAGAGTTCGCTCTGAGTTGTAGACATTTATCTGACATGACTGATGAATTTGGGCAATTATTCTCCCTCTCTCTGGAGATCCACTTTGGCCCTTGCAACTGTAGATCAATTGAATAATATTATAAGACACAGTGTGCATGGACAGCTAGAAGAATCAATGTAGTAAAAGAGGTTTAAAAGCTCTTCAGTCAGTTGGAAGTAGGGAGTAGAGCTGGCATCACTTTCAGTTAGGGACGTGTCTACCTTTCTCAGTACAAGCTTAGCCTTTGATTTCCATAATGACATACATAAAACTACATTCATAAAACGTGTATGAACAACTTCTACTGTAATGGCACACTGAGGCAGATTATCTACCCACTCCTTCGTTCTTGCAGTTTCTGCAGGTATTTTGCAATTTATGGTCATTGAGTAGGCAGTTTTGGAAATCTGGCACATGTTGCAATTATTCAAGCAGTAAGTCCTACCACTGAAGAACCAGAAGCATAACCTCATCCAGGATAAGCAAAGGAAAAGTACTTTTTCTTTTGGATTCTCATAAATTGTTAATTGAAGCACAAGGAGGACCATATATGAAGCTGACCACCAACTTCAAATGTGTTCCAAGAGGGATGTCCAAACTAAAGACACAAAGGAGAATCTTAAGGGTATCTGAAGCAGCCACAACATAGCACTCAGCAAGTGTCTGGCCAGGAAAGTACTTGTGGCATCAATGGGGCACAAAGGTGCAAAACCTTTGATCATTTCCAGATTGTCAGAATTCTGCAGGTGTCAGATTTGATTTCTGAAGGTGCTGAAAGACCTTTACACTCTATTCATTCTTCTTCTTACCCCTATAAACAGAAGGTGAAGCTTAGGAGGTAATGCTGGGGTTTGGTGTTTCCTATCACACATAGCCCATCTTGAAACAGAAAATTCTTTCTTGGTTCAGTGCTAAAAGTTGACCACTGATTTTAACATAGTGCAAAGGCAGTTCTTTCTGAAAGAGTTATTGTCTACTATTATTTATTTCTCAGGAAAAACATTTATGGATGCATGTGTTTGTGTTTTCATAAATATACCTGCAAGGGAGAAAAATCAGCCCATATCCACTATGTCTAATCCATTTGATATACTGTAAGTTGATTATTTTAAATATTAGGGACCTGCTGCCAATCTTCTCAAACTTTCTCTGCTTTCTTCCAAGAGTTCTGGAAAATTTACTTCTCATTGTCATTCCTGTACCAGCTGAAAGTAGCCATTTCCACAGGTACATGGAAAGGACTGTGTGCTTGCAGCAGCTTCTTTTGTTCTGATGAAACTCTTTTGCTCTGAGATCTTTGTCTATGTGGGATCTACAGCTTTGGGACTGCTCAGTTGTCATAGTAAGATGCTCCTAGGTCTCTCCTGAATATGTATCCTTAAAGCTCTGAATACGTGTGCATCTGCGGGAATGGAAGCCAGGATGTCTATAAACCTCAAGCAGTTCACCAAATTGGTAGGCTACTTTAAATGTCAGGGTGCTGGAAATGCTACTTTCAATGGCAGGGTCCAGAAAAGGGCAACAAAGCTGGTGTAGGGTCTGCAGAAAAATTCTTATGAGGAATGACTGAGGGAACTGAGGTTTTTTTTTGGTGTGGAGAAGGCTCAGGGGGAGCCTTATTGTTCTCTATAACTACCTGAAAGGAGATTGGAGTGAGGTGGGGGTTCATCTCTTCTCCCAAACAACAATTGATCAGACAAGAAGTAACAGCCTTAAGCTGCACCAGGGGAGGTTTAGGTTGGATATTTGGAAAAATTTCTTCACAAAGAGGGTTGTCAAGCCTTGGAACAGGCTGTCCAGTAAAGTGGTGGAATCACCATCCCTCAAAGTGTGGACCATGTAGATGAGGCCCTTAGTGACATGTTTTAGTGGTGGTCTTGGCAGTCCCAGTATTGTTTGGACTTGATGATCTTAAAGGTCTTTTCCAACCTAGCTGATTCTATGATTCTGTGACTCAGTAGCTGAAAAAGTAGTCCTCTATTCTTGTATAAGGGTTATCAGGCAAAAAAAAAAAAGTCACTTAGTTCTAGTAATCTTATCTATTAGGTTTTCAAGTTCTGATGAACAAATTTTGACTCTGGTATGCACACATGTGCATTTACTATCATATTAGTGTTTTCATTTTATCACAAAATTCCCACTAACATGGATGGAAGTTTTTCACAGAGACTGAGGACCAGATACTGCTGTGCCTTTAAATTACTGCACCATCCCAGAAAGAACCACATACATTTCCAAAATATGTCTCTTGGTAAAATAAATGTGTAGAAAATGCAGCTACCCAAAAGTCTCATAATACATGTGAAGATTAGCAAACAGGTTTCATTATTGTTGTCATAATTATTATTAGCAGTTTGAAGGATAAGCTGTAGAAACAAAGCTTCACTGAGGTGTCTCTGTAATGGAGAAGCTCTACATTACCTACTCTATTTGTGCATGTCCTGTGAACTTTCTCAACAGAGGTTGCCTTTTCTGTTTTGGGAGACATGGGTGGCTTCATGGAGCGTAGTGGCTCTTATAGGGGCTACAGCTGTCCACTGCCACTGTCTGGTAGCATGGTGTACTCTTTGCATCACCTACTAACCAAGCTGCATCTACTTTGATGTTGTATTTTCCTCTGTGTAAATAAAAAGGTACCATACTCTATAAAATGTATTTACAGTAACCTGGCAGATGGTAGCGAGTATGTCTTATTTTCCTTCAGGGAAGTGGAATTAAACATAAGATAAATCCAATGAAAGGACAAGGGCTTTTAAATAAATAAAAGATAAATAAAATTATGTGAAAGAACTGATATTCTCTATTAGATCAAAGGACACTGTGTCTTGTCCAGACATGGTAGATTTTTTTTTTAAAGATCTTAGGCTAAAAAGCGTGTATACAAATGTTTACAGAACTAAAGCCAATGTCCTTTGAAAAAAAAAGGAATTTTAATTAAAATAAAAGAAAAATAGGTTCTCATAGCACTTAGGAGTTTCAGCATCTTGATTCTTAAATTTTCCCAAATTTCCAAGCTCCCCAGCTGAGAATGTGAAGAGTTTGGAGATCTATTTTTCATAAGTATCTTGAAACTAAAGACGCAAAGAATGACAACTCAGTGCCTGAGAGTCCTGGTACTTAGAATTTTAGATTCATAGAATATCCTGAATTGGAAGGGACCCATGGGGATCATTAAGTACAACTCTTGCCTCCACATGAAACAACCTAAAAGTTAAACCATATAAAAAAAAGGTTCAACCATAAAGTTGAGCATTGTCTAAACACTCAAAGACCATCAGGCTTGGAGCTTTGACCATTCCTCTTGAGGGTTTGTTCCAGTGTTTGACTACCCTCTCAGTGAAGATTTTTTTCATAAAATCCACTCTGTATTTCCTCTGGTACAGTGTTAAGCCATTCCCTCACCAGGCATCAGAAAGAAAAGATTGTTCCATCCCTCTCTGCTCCCCATCATGAGGAAGTTGTAGACAGAAATTATCCTTCAGCCTCCTCTTCTCTAAACTGAAAAAGCAGAGTATCCTCAGCTGCTCCTCATAAGTCATGCCATCTAGTCCTTTCACCATCTTTTTTGCCTTCCCTTGGTCATGTTGTGATATTTTTATATCATTATATTGTGTAGCCCCAGACTACATACAATACTCAAGCGAAAATGGCACCAGTACTATGTATTGTAACAGAGTTTCTTCTTCAACTTGGTTAGCTCTGCTGTGCTCAGTGCAGCTCAGTATACCCTAGGCCCTTTTGGCCCCCAGGGCACAGTGTTGGCTCATGTTGAGTTTACCGTCAACCACACAGCTGTCTGAGTGATTTTAGGGACTTGCATACTTTGATTTATCTGGCTATAAGAACTGAACTGATGATATGGAGAGAGCACTGGGCCTTGGCCTCAGCCTCTCCCTGGCACTGGGTTTTGTCTGAGGGGCAGTGTGCTCAGTGCCTGGCCAGGTTCATATGGGCATTTCTGTCATGCTCACCTCCTGATGCCTACCACTGACCAGTGAGGGTTAGGATCAGAGGAAAAGGTCAGTGCAGCAGAAATGAGAAACCATCCTGATACTGAAAATACTGCTATAGCTGACATCATATCTTGTGGAAAGAGAACAAGATTCATCGAGTTGTCTTGCATTTATGTCCTGAATGTGTTAACCCTCATTCCTATATAGAGTGCTGTCAGCCCATTGAGCTGGACTGAAAGCAAGCTCCTACTGTTTGCACATTATTTTTGGATCAATTACTTATCAGGTATTTTCAGTTCTAAAATGTAAAAAGTGAAGTTATGGCAATATATCATACTATTTAAACACAAACGGCTAAATCTTGTATGGATAGCTCATAGGCTAATAATCACATTCCCCTTTAATAAGAATTTCATATGTAAGTAAGGGGCGGGGAGTTGGACTGTCATCAGCATCTGTAAATTACGTGAAACTCTGGATATCACTGTCCTATATTTCCATTTGTAAAATTACTTTGCCTGGACCATTTGTAGAAGGATGCCCATTGACTGATAAGAGTCTAATGATACAATGCTTCTTTGCCTTGCATTCAA
This sequence comes from Pezoporus occidentalis, assembly GCF_034315485.1. Lineage (NCBI taxonomy): Eukaryota > Metazoa > Chordata > Aves > Psittaciformes > Psittacidae > Pezoporus > Pezoporus occidentalis. The sequence goes on from NW_026913209.1 coordinate 3,106,482, forward strand.
ATGGTTCTCTTTGTGGAGGATATTCACTGATTAATTTTTGAAATTATTAGTTACATAGCAAACCTTTTACAGTGCAATGCAGAATCATAGTCAAGATTCCTTGTGCAAAAATAAAAAAGTTTCAACTATTCTCACTGTTTGAAATATACTGTCTTGGACCTATATCAGCATTTAATAAACCTTTATTGTTCTGCTGTGAGTACATATAAAAATGCCATTGGGAGTCTCAGATGCTTTTTCCTTCAGGGTATTAACACATAAACCCACACCTTATTCGTTTATCACATTCTTGTGGTGAAAGTTTTCAACCCTATCTTAGAATACTGTACAATAGGCACGGAGCAGTTAAGTGATTTATTTGCAGACTTGCTATGGACAACTGAAAGTATAGGATTTGACTATGTATACCAGCTACCTGTCTGCTGTTCTAGACGAAAAATAAGAAAACACTCCCCCCTCCCCCCCCCCAAAGAAAAAGCCAAAGAAAAAAAACACTGCAGAAAATTTGCACACAGCACTTGAAAAAAATACTTGTCTTTAACATAATCATTTACTGAATGTATCTGAGGTTGAACATGCCAATATAGTTTTAGAGCAAAAAAAGACACATAAAATTTAGAAAACAACCCCATATTAAAATTGTTTTTTGCAATAGGGAAAAAGAAGGTGTTGAATAGTTATTCCATTTCCCAGTTTTCAAAGGTTCTGCATTAAATGAAATCCCTCACTCAGTAGCTCCTGCATTTGCCTGTTTCTGGTGTTAATTATCTTTTGTTTGCCCTTGATAATCCTGAGGTTGGTATGCAGATAATGAAGGCTGCAGAATCATCTCAAAGTGTAAAAAACAATGGCATTGTCAATTCTGCATCACAACACTTTATAAATTATGAATGTTATCCACATTAAGGAGAATGGTAGACTTTTAAAATTACTTCCATGAATAGATTAAATTACAAGTATTATTACATTTCATTTTATTAAGTGCATCTTAGTAGTTATTAGGGCAAATGAACATGTTCTCTCAATTACATAATAACATTAGAACTAAAAATTATGCATTGACACTCCCAAATGCATAATGCAGCATTGTATATTAATCATTCCAAACAATATTTTCAGTTTATATGAAGACAATTATTACTTATTGAACAAAAACAGTCTTATTGATTTATCGTAATTCAGCTCAAAGAATGATTTTTTTTTTTTTGTATAAAAGCTTTGCTTCTTTTCTGGATAGTTTAATAATTTCTAGCTCTTAGAAAAAAATGTAAGTCTTCTAATTACTCTCTTTTATTAATCTAATTACAATAAGACAAAGTTTATCATATATTTCATTTTTAAATATCCTGGATAAGACAAAGTAGCACACATTCAGCATATACCAATTAATTTAAAAGAACATTTGTTAATTTTAGCAAATGGTAATTATTTACACAATGGGGTTTTTAAGTTACAATTTAATTTTCTAAAACAATTCTAATGGTCAGATCTGTGGTTTGTCATGCTGCCTTTTATTCCAAGAAGAAACTTTTATGTAAGTAGGTTAGTAATGTTTAGGACATCACCTAAGAATAGGAAAAGCACCCAATGCTAGCCTGCTGACCTGAGTGGCAACATTTATACTCATTTAAGTGGGAGAAGGATTGAGACCTTGCACAATACAGACATGTGTGGCAGCCAGGTATTTTAGACACCTTCAGAGGAATTTAACATTGATATTTTCAGATACTTTTACAGTATTGAATTTTTGTTTGACTATATTATGTGCATTAGTTGAAGCCCTTGTAAATGTATTTCTTTTATTTAACCTGCCTAGATAACTATGTCTGTTTCAAATATTTCTAATACTCTGTGTTAATTAGATACTGTAATGCACATACTGATGTACTGTTATTTACTTTAATGTAACAGGCAATTTTTTCAGCATGATTACTTAAGAGATAATCATTCAATCATTAAAAATGCAACTTTTACACTGTCAGCAATTTTTCTGTAGACAAGAGATTGTTCTCATTTATTTTATTTTTCTATTTTGATTTTAATTTGAGTTTAACACAATTGCTGTCAATATTATTGTCAGATTGTGTTGCTTTATAAAATGTTGGTATGTGCTGAACTGACGTTTTCAAGGGGCATTTATTGACTCATCAGTAAAGTAATGAAAATAAATAAGAGACTCTTCTGGTATTATACATTCCAGCTTCAGATCACAGCCAACAAATCGTCTTTGAAAGTGAATACAAATCACTAAATTTGTTGGTCTAAATATTAAAATGCCAGCACATGCTTCCTTTATCATATGAGCCTTGAACATGCAGTATGACCTGCTTTATTCAGCAAGAAGAGTATATAAATGTATAGTATTACATACTCCCAGAAAATACAAAAAAAACCCACATTTTAAGTAGATATATTTTTGCATGTGAACACTGTACACTGTGTCTGAGTATTTAAATGTCCTTTGTCCTTTGTTAGTTGAAACTAACTGCCCTTATGCATCCTACCAGCTGGGGTAGAATTTATGAATCCAACCAGCAGAAAGCCTGTGGAAATGACTCTAACAGTGAACATTTAGAATCAGCAAATGTTCTAATTGGTCATTTCATGGGAGTATGTAGTCAGTGTAATTAGACATTATTTATATTAGCAGTGTATTGGGTAACATAAAATGACTAGGTGATTCTTTCTGGCCTAATGTTATTAACTAAACAAAGTAAGTTAGACTCTTTATCACTGTTACATCAGATTAAAAATGACTGGAACTAATATACAAGCAGTTGACAAAATAGCTAGCCTTTTTAGTTCCAATTAGTCCTCAATTAAATTGTATCAGCAGTGGTGTCAGACTTACAGCTACTCTAAATTGTCTTTGAATCTCTCTGATTCTTTTCATTCTCCTTCTTGCCAGTAAGAAAGTTTCAGACATGAAAGTGTTAACAGCTCCTTTGAAACTACTCCTATTTAAGAAGAAAAATCATATTACTTTCTTAATCTTTCTAATTCTATTCTCATAAGATGATCTTGGATTTGTTCCTTTAGCACAGACTCTTTAGTGCAGTCCTGATTTCTGTATTAATGAATTGAGAAGATGACATCAGGCTCTTAGGTAAGTGTTATAAACTCAGTCATATGATTTTTATAATAAGACATCGTATGTAAAAAAAACCTTTCTTACGTCAATGTTTCTTTGAAAAGTAATAGTTGGATGTTATGTAGGTAACGCACAAAAGACCGTGTAGTAGTTTGCAATTTACCTTTTGATCATCACAAGAAAAATTTCTACTGGGAAATGAAAGCCAAACATAATTCACTAAAATTACACTGAATGCCCTCTAATCAATACAGATAAATATAGAGTTTGTTGTTAAATCGATCCTCTCCTTTATAGAGATATACTGTCTTGATTGTTTTAGGGATAATTATTTCACAGGGAATTTTTCAATGATTAGTAGAAATGAGACAACAGTAAACTTGACTCGGAGCCACTGAATTACTATGCTGCAGAGTGCATTTGTCTCT
>NW_026913209.1:3115000-3155000 GCF_034315485.1 Pezoporus occidentalis
GGCTAGATGAAAGTGTGTGTTCAAGTGAAGAGTAGTCATCTTTTGATTTATACACCATCTGAAGCCCTCTGTTTTTGTTTTATTCCTAAATTTAAGTGTTTTGGTTCCTTGATGCCTTTACAGTGACATAATCTTTCTTAAACAACTAGAGTCAGTGGTGAGGCATGCTGGAGAAAGGGGAGAGGAAAGTTAGTCATTGTAGATATAAATTAATTAGAAGGGATGCATCATGCACATATTGAGGCAACTACATAAAAGTATATATTTATTACAATTACTTGCCCTATTTGGACTTATGCCTGAATTTATACTTTAGTGTCAAATATATGGATGAATGCCATGATACATGTTTGATTTTTTTATTTAGATTTTGTATAAGCGGTGAGGATCCAAACTGCCACAAATAATCAGCTGTGTTCAAGTCCACATGGACCCTGGTGGACAGTGTGTGGTTCCTGAGAAATACCTCAGAAACAATTCTTCCCCCTGAAGTATCAGAAGTAGATCTAAACCATAGTTCATTATTATCTAACATCAGTGTATTTTAGATAGCAGTACAGAAAACTCATGAAGAATCCAATGAAAATTTACAGTGAAAGGAACTTAGTATTCACCAGAAGTTTATACTTACGTTATTTCTGTTTGTTTCAAGTCTTCTCGACAGATGCATGAAATGTAGAGCTGCCTGTGAAGGTGCTGAACTTGAGGTCAATAACAAAGCATGTGTTTGTTATGATTCATAGGTGGGAATTCACCATAAATGTGAAGGATGATTTGCCCAGGAAGGCAGAAAGACCTACTCTTAATGTGCTTGGCCAATCTGCTGAGAGAGATCTGTGTTGGATTGACATAGGAACACAGCAGCAGACATTGGAATCGGAATTCTTGTTGCACCAAGTGATGATAAAGGGATCTGTGAAATGATGCGGTATCTCCCCATCCCTTAAAAAAAAGAGAAAAGATAATTTTGTGCAGATAGCAATAGTTTTCTTCCTTATTTCTGTATTTTATGTCCTATCAACAGAGAAGTTGACTAGTTAATTCTGAATGAGGGAAAAGCTACAGAAGACCCTCTACATAAGCTCCTAGAGGCATAAATATTATTTATAGCACTTCATTCTTATTTAACTGAGAGAAGTGCTAATAAATGCTCAAAATAAAGAGATTAGAAATGTGATTTAGCACAGTCAGGGATGATGGTTATTCATCAGCAATACCTATTCATTACTTTTATATTTATTTTTCTTAATTTTTCATTCACGTAGTTGCCTAAGAGACTGTTTTGCTATTAATACTTCAGGGAGGAGCAAATGCACACACTAAGGACTTGGATGAGTTTATGCTATCTGAATTTGCTAGAGATTATATTAAATAGCACAGTAGCTCAGGACAAGCTGATCACATTTCACAGCCTATTTCCCCATACTCCCTAAATGCTGATTTACCAAGAATGAAATGCATGTACACATACACTGGAGCATATGTTAAAGCTGTGCTAAACATTTTTCATGTAACTTCCAGCTGGCAACATTTTGCCAGAAAGCCTGGTACTTAGAAATGATAAATAAATAAAACAAACAGAAACTTGTGTTGTAATAAAGAGACAATGGAACAGCTGCAGGGCATGGAGTAAATTCAGCTTGACTTGTGGACACAGTGGCTGGATTTTACCCAAGAGATATTAGCAACATTCAGATTCCTAAGGGGAAGACTGGAGTGGGAAGAAGGGATCTCACTGGGAGGTCTCTTAGCACATTTGGAAAAATAAACACAGAAACAATGAAAAATAATATTTAAGCAGCAAAATCAGCATATGCTGTCCTCCTGTAGTATGTTAAAAAAACATGAACTTGTCTTGGGAAGAAAAAATAATTAACAGAGCTTTGTTTTGTTTTATTTTGTTTGGAGGGAGAATAGGAACAAGATGGAGGGGATCTGGAGGTTGGGAAGGCAAACTTTATGACAACAGCCACAAGTGAAGAAAAGAGAAACAGTGAAGGTAAGGAAGGAGAGCAAGAGCAAAGAGGGTGTATCAAGTATGCTTCTAAAGGGTGCTACTCATTAAAAGAAAACACCTCAAATCTTCTTTAATTATATTTGTAAAGGCAAAAGTAACACATAACACAAATGCTTCTGTCACGAAAACATTTTCAGTTCAAGCAAAATTTGAGAAAAGTTCCTTAGCATCAGTAGTGGTAACTACAAGTGCAATACCAAAAGCTGCAGCAGGTGGAACATTTATGACTGTTTTTCTTTACCATGTGTGGGCTGACTTCTAATTATAGTAGTGTACATTGATTATTATTTGTCGAACATGTTATAGTAGTAGCCCACTGAGACTTGTTTTATTGGTGTCTTCTTCTTAATATTCTCATACAAGGTAGTTCTATATATTAAGGAAGAACATCCTGATACATATATTTGTGCACCCATGTTTGGAAATAACCTTAGAATTGTGTAAAGACCAGTGGCAGTGGTGAAAATGGAAAACAGGGATCCAATTTATAAACAGTATACATTGTATATAAGTGTATATACAGTGGGTAGATCAGGGTCCTTTATGTTGATTTCCTGTTACTGGTAGTCAGAACTTTCTGAGTTAGAAAATATAGTAGTTTAAGGGAAGTAAAGGGGTCACATTAATCTGTACTCTCTTATGTTTTCACTCAAACGCATGAAGGAGGCTAAGCAAGAATTTCTGACATAACCGTCACTCTGACTTTGGCTTGACTGGGTTTCATGATCAAATGACTTCACTTGCTTGGTATGCGCTCCTTTGCCTTTTACATCCTTGATATCCTAGTTTATACACGTGCACATGCTGACTTCCTTCAGGACACCACAACCCGTCTTGATAATTGCACTGCTAAAGCTACCCACTGTGTTAAAGGTCAGCAGAAAGGCCTTAGCGGTGAAGTGGCACTTGCCTATCAAAATGCAAAATACTGGGGTGAAAGAAGTAAAACTCAACTATTATATGTTACAAAACTAGAGACATTCAAAGTCGAGTATATCATTCTCATGTTCCAATACCCAGAGAAGAATGTCACAGCATGATTCCATCCTCATGACGGAAACTGAAAGAAGAATGAAAAATAATGCAAAGTTATCTCCTTTTTGTTAAAATCTTTTGTAATCTTGTGTTCTTCCTCTGTTATTTCACTGAAATAAAGATATTGTAATCCCAGGGCACAATTGAGAGGAGCCCTGATCTAATAATTGCAAAACCTCCTGATCCAATATTTTAGAACTCAGAGTGCTTGTCACTTACGAATATTCATACAGACCACTAAAAGAATTATATTCTGTCTGCAGTTACAGGCAGGAAAAGAACACCGTAAATTCTAAGGAGACAGCAGTATTTTATAGAACAGTTGTGAAATATTAAGGACATCCACAACAAAATTCTTGTAGGAAAATGGTTCAAGAGAGATATACGGAACAGTGATAACATCATCATGGAACACATCTTTTGGAGATAAAAAAAATCATAGGAATTCGTTTCCAATCTTAGAAAAGCTGGAATTTTTCAATAATGATGATGTCTATGTTTCTATTACACACAGAAATATCCATTCTGGTCTGGTATACAATACCAACTTTACAAAAGAAACTAGGAAACCAAACTAAACACAAATCTTATCTGAATGGATATTTTTATCGGAAGAAGGAATTTATCTCCTGAAAGCCTATCCTGATGATGATGGCTAGACTTCACAAATGAAGATTTAGGAAGGGCTTTACCCACGCTTACTACAAGAGTGATGATGAGTAAACCCTTTGGGCCTGTGTGGTGGATTTTTTAGGTGAGGCACAGCATGCACAGAACTGGCCCCACCTTTTACACTTGAGGTTTAACTGCCATGGCCTAGCGAGCTTGGACGGTGACAGAAAAGTCAGGTCTTAGATGGATGACCTTACACAGCTAAACGAGCTCCATCTGCCCGGGTTTGAAGTTAGAATTGTCCTCCTAGGATGGTTGCCTTAAGGCTGGTGAGCCCATCATGCCCATGGACACACTTTGTGTGACCCTTCAGTTGTGACCTGTCTGGCATGGGAGACCCTACCAGAGGCATATGCCACCACCAGCATAGCTCCCAACCTTACAAGGACATGCAAACTCCTTCCCCATGACAAAGGGATGTCTGTGAAAGAGAAAGCCTGCCCTAAAGTTTACAGATAAGGATAGTTAAAAATGTGAACTATTTTCCTTTGCAATTAAGTGTGTCCCTTCCTTTGCAATTAAGTAAACCACACAACAACTTCATGGTAAAATACGAAATGTATAAAAAGATTATTTTCCAGTGCTTTCTGACAAGTCAGCACATATGTATAAAAAGGCATAAAGCCTAGCAAGAAATTGGCTTTTTCCAGTGGCAGATGTACTAACCCAAGCAAGTTTGTACTCAGCAAGTTTGTTGATTTGGAGGACTGTCTTTCATCTGAAGTGAAAGACTTCTTGCATCTATAGTAATTGCTAAAGAAATGAAAGTGGCCTTTTATGAGTTCTTTTATTAATAAACAGCTTAAAAATAGAGATAAAGCAGCATTGAGACCTCTAAAACCAAAGGCTGATAGTAACACCTGCTACTTTGCTGCTGCTGCTGAAAGGAAGAGAGCTGTGACCTTCCTTCTCTCTCACCTCTCTTCCCACTTTTCCTTCTTCCCCCTCCATGCCCCCCAGCAAGACAGTTGTCACTCCCTTGCAGCAGCTCTGATGATGCATTAGACTTTTTTTTCCCCTTCTCATTAACACATCAGAAACTCACTCAGATGATCTAACTGCTTTGCTTCTGACATTTTAAGGAATTAAAGTTACTTATGATGGAGTCTGGTAGGCTCCATAGCCAGCAGAATTTTGTAAAGACAAGAACTTTGCAGTTGTTGGAAGGAGGCAGGAGCTTTGTTTTCTGACAATGGGTAGATGTTAACTCAGCTCTCTGCATCTCATAGGACTATATTCCAAGACTGGAGCTCTTTTTCATAACTGATGTTTTTTTTTCAGACTTGAAGAGTCAGATTTATTAATAAAAATACTTTTTTTTTATTTTTTTTTTTTTTCCCTGGTGGGTTCAAGGCCAGGTAGGAAAAAGCCTTGGGTGATGTGGTCTGGTGTGGGGTGTCCCTGCCCATGGCAGGGGGGTTGGAACAAGATGATCTTCAGGTCCTTTCCAACCCTAACTATTCTATGATTCTGTGCATCTATGATTCTATTTGTGCTGGTTGTGTGTGATGGGAGAAAACAGAGAAAACAGAAAAATTGTCAGAACAATAGTTTCTTTCTAGAACTCTTTATGAAAACTGATTTTTTAATGAAAAATATTTAATGACCTTAAATCAAAATAACCATTTACAACTCTCCTCACAACAAAATGGGAAAGGAAACATAAATGTTTAATGTGACTCAAAACTTCCCTTTTGTTTCAGGTTTTTTCACATGTAGAGCAGGTGAAGGAAACTATAGATTATCAGTGCTTCATGTCTGACACCTGCCCAGGGGACTCTGGAGGCACTGCACCTGCTCCTCCTTTACATACCCTTGCTTGCAGTCTATCAAGTAGAATAGCTGGAGCATGCTCAGGATCTTTTTTTTTGACAGCGTTCTACTTTGTATGCATAATAATCTCTTCTTTTACTGATTAAATGAAATCAGATTTTGTCATGTCACTGCTCCAGGCCAGTTCTATTCAGTCCATAGAATCTCTCTAAAAGCTAGCTAGACCATCAGAAGATGTAGATGTTTGCCTGCTTAGCTAAGTTTACAGTCTGAATTGCTGAGTTTTCTAGACTTCTGCAGATGGAGCATGCAGCTCATCTTCTCAGATAAACATCTTAAAACATAGAAAAAATTTAAAATGTCATCTATAGATAAAATATAAATGCAAAGGAAGATATGTTATAAACTTTATGGTTAACCAAGACAGTCCAGGTGTCTTGGAAGAAACTTAGGAATTTTGTGGGTGAGCTGAAGTACGAGAAGAAATATTTCTGGCTGTCTCACTGAGAGTAACAGTTTCCATTTCTGAAATGATGTATGTAGAACTTTACCTGTGTTTTCAGTCCCTGCTACTTATTATACTTGACAGTTTATTCAGTTCCACTGTTTTCCATCTTCTGCCTGGATCTCATTCCAACCGAACAGCTTCACTTTAAGGAACTTTATTTCCATCCTTCACCTGATTGCCAAAGGAATGCTTCTGATTATTTGTCCTGAGTTTTCCTAAAAGCATCCATGCTGAGGTTGCTTTCATGCTGGTGCTTGACAGATCCAATCCCCAAGACTCTGCTTTCCCTGGAGCACCAGAATTGATGATGCCCACTTGGAGTACAGTGTATGGTTCTGGTGTCCTCAAGAAAAGAAGGACATGGAGCTGTTGGAACAAGTCCGGAGAAGGGCCACGAGGATGATCAGGGGACTGGAGCACCTCCCGTATGAAGACAGGATGAGAAAGTTGGGGCTGTTCAGCTTGGAGAAGACAAGGCTGTGTGGAGACCTCATAGCAGCCTTCCAGTATCTGAAGGGGGCCTACAAGAATGCCAGCGAGGGCCTCTTCATCAGCTACTGTAGTGATAGGACAAGGGGTAACAGGTTCAAATAGAGGAAGTTCAGGTTAGATATAAGGAAGAATTTTTTTACTGTAAGGGTGGAGAGGCACTGAAACAGGCTGCCCAAAGAAGTGGTAAATGCTCCATCCCTGGCAGTGTTCAAGGCCAGGCTGGACAGAGCATTGGGCAACATGGTCTAGTGTGAGACATCCCTCCTCATGGCAGGGGGGTTGGAACTTGATGATCTTAAGGCTCTTTCCAACTCTAACTATTCTATGATTCTGTGATTCTATGGTCAAAGAGAGCAAAATTTGCTTTTTGGGAGCCTAGAAATGCTTTAGTCTATGTCAGACAAGTGTGTCTTCATGCACCAGGTGCTGAGAATCATATCCCACCTTGAGTTAAATCCATGAAAACCCATTAAAATCAATGGAAATGAACAGGGAGATGTGAATAAGTCACATTTAGCTCAGAGCTGGGCTTTTATCTGTTGGCTTAATAATCTATTGATAGAATCATCCCGTGTTCCTAAGCATGTCAGCACTTCCTATAACATGTTGTGATTGTGCAGAGAAGGTGGGTAGTGTGTTTAAAAATGACATTTGCTTTACCATTCTGCTTAAATTGTGGATAATGTTTTAATAAATGGTATTTTTAAAAAGAAATATATTATTTGATAAAATTATTGCTCAAACTGAATTCCATCAAATTGTCACAGTTGTTATGTGCTTAAAAAGCTTCTGCTCCTCTATTATTAAGTGGTAAAAGATTATAATTTGATAAAAATGGATACTAAAATGACTGATTTTAAAAAGTATGTTTCAATAAAATTCAGCATAAAAATTCAAAGCAAAATGTAAAAAAAAAAGATTTTCTTTATTATTTTAAATCTACACAGTTAAAAATATTTCAGCGAACAAATGAATGTTGTAATAGAAGGTACATCATATATACTACACACTCCTCTGTTTCCAGAACTCTCTCTTTCACTTATAAGATGATTCATCAGTCTGTACTTGTACATTATGTACTTCTTTACTATAACAGATATGGCATTTACATTGTAAATGCTTATGTAAGTGGAAAGGAGGTTGTAGTGGAAGTTAAAGCTTAGTACTTTGCGAACTCTCTTAGTTATGAGCATAAGTTTGGGGGCATATAGCTCCATCCCTTGAAGATGCTTTTTTTGCAGTCATATTGCATAACTGTGCTTTTCTAACACAGCTAGTAAATACATTGCATCTGATTTTTCCTGCACACAAATAAACTACAATGATCACTCTTTTTTTAACTCATAGTAAGATGATAATGAAAACTTCAAGAAGTTATTTTTTTTCTTGTTCACTTTAAAATAATATCAAACAATAAGCAACTAGTGATCAGGCATTCATAAGAGAATGGTTCAAAAACTGGAGAATAAAAAGCTTTGTAGGAGTTTAAAAATGAAGGACCTGAACTTGTAATGAAAAAAATGTTTGCTTACTTATTAAATCAGCAATGTTGTCAACTGAACAGGAAATAGAAGTGAACTAAAGAAAGCTACAGAAAAGAAGAAATTTAAAAAACAGCCTAAGAATGACCCAGAGAGTATCAGAGATAATGATTTCTTGAATATTTGGTAAAATAACAGAAACCAAGAGTAAACCTATAAAAAGCGGACTCTGCATATTTGGATTTGTTCCTAGTATGGTAAGATTGATTCTATTAAACAAACAAACAAAAAAACCAAAACCAGAAAAGAAGATGGTAGGCATTGGTTTGATCCTTAGATGGGTCTGATCCTTGTGCCAGATATCCTTCACTGCATCCAAGACAGAGTTAGCGCCTCAGAAGATCCCTTTGAGTTTTCACTTGGCATTTGGTGTTTGTGTAGGAAGTTGTGTGTGTACTTCAATATGCTAGTTATAGTGGCAGCTTGAATAAGAAGGATCCTGCTATAAAACCAGATGTCATGAGTAATATTAGGGGAGTGAGTTACTGTAGCTTGAACTGCTGCATCATCACTACAATATAACTCCAGAACTATCATCACAGAATCATAACACACTTCTTTCTTCACCCCAGTTCCCCTCAATAGTCATCATCTACTCAGAAATTCACCATCTCTAGCCCTTAGAGTAACCTAAAGGCTAAAGATGAAGTTCTAACCTTAAAAATGATATCTGGTCTTTTGCTAAGGACTTTACTGTAAAGGATTTTTTGCTTGTTAATACAAACACAGGCCTGGTTTTACAGTAATATTTATTTCTGACTTCTTTATATCAAGGCTCTCTAAACTTTGCCTGTACTATACTGTCACAGTTTCACATAAAACCATCTAACAGAAGGGATTTACATTAGTTAGAGAGTAGTGGCAGCTCTTTAGACATATAACTACTGTGCCATTTTGATGTAATTCAGTTTAAATTTCAAACATTTCTATTTAACATAATCAAGTGGTATGAAATCTTCTTTTAAAATGGCAAGTATACAGTACTAGCTCAATTGGCACTTAGCAACGGTCCTTTTACAATATGCACAATAGCTTCCAGCAGGGAGTTTTTTAAGGACCATCCTCTGAGAGCACAAACTCACACATGTACAATCAGGAGACATCAAGGTTCTATCTCTAGCTCCCCTTGAGATGTTATTTAGCTAATGTACAAATGTTACAGCTAAGCTGTTAGCCTGAAAAATAGAACAAGCAGTTGTGTGCAGGTACACATCTTTTCTTTTTTCATTCCAGGATATGTTTGTATTATAAATTCAATAAAGTAACAGCTAGAAAGGTATAGTATGCTATTTCTACTCAATAGGTGGATTTCAACATTTAAATGCAGTGCTGTAGTAGTCAAGTGCCCCTCCTTGAATACTGTATTATATAGTGGTAAAGCACCGCTGAGTGGATATATAGCTGCAGTCATTACTGGATATTCTCTAGTTAATGTATTGCTGGAAAGATATAGCTCTATCACAGTCTGCCATCACCAGTAAATACTGCTCTGAGCATAGCTGTTTTATATCCAATGAAAAGAAAAGATCTGGCCCTGCAGCTTGCTTTCCTCGAGAGAGTCAAATCCTGGCAAACACGATCCTGGTCTCAAGTGCAAACCTCCCATACTTATTGGTTGTCTTCCAAAAACTGTGCTGAACCATATAATAAGTTCAAATTTCATTAAGCCCAGGAGCAGAGGGAGTTTCTAGCATGCTACTAAAATCATGGCATAATGTTCTGAACCTGATGATTGCATTATAATCTCATTCCAGTTGGGATCTTCTTTTCCTAATAGATAGCTTTTAAATCCAAGATAGGAAAGTAAGAGGGACTCCAACACTGAAGTCTGCAGCCGTGTTACTAAATACATTTCTTAGATGTCATGCAGATGGAAAGTGATGATGACACTGATATTACTGTAGTAACATTGTCTTGTGTGTAAGGCTTCAGCACTGGTTTTAATTCTATCCATATGGAAAGCTGCAACAGCAACATGGTAACACCATGGTGACAGCCCAGAGGGCTACTTCTCCGTGATGATAAATATATATTTTACTAACTGATAAGAAAAATGATCTTTTATTAAGAAGCCTTGATGACATAATGATGGGCAGATGGTTCAACCTATATTCTTCCAGTCAAACGTTTTTAACATAAGCACCTCAAATACAGTAGAAGAAAGAAAGAGAAAATGGGCATATATTTTTAGACAGTATGAAAAATGGCGAGAATATGTTGTATACTTGGAACAATGGATTAGCAGTATAATGGACGCTAAAAGGTACTAAGTGCTAGTGCTTAACCGTGAAATCCATGGAAAAGCCTGGAAATCCATGAAAACAGGAGTAAATTCTGGTTTACTTTTTAAATTTTTTTTAAATCATAAAATAGTGTAGATATGAATTAATGAAAAGAACTTGTAAAATCATGTTGGATTTTTACTGTTTCATTGGAGGGGGAAAGAAAGAATTTTTCTGTCAAAACATTTGCTTAGACATAGAATCGAATCATAGAATCATAGAATCGTTAGGGTTAGAAAGGACCTTAAGATCATCTAGTTCCAACCCCCTGCCATGGGCAGGGACACCCTATGCTAAATCATATCACCCAAGGCCTCGTCCAACCTGGCCTTGAACACAGCCAGGGATGGAGCATTCACAACCTCCCTGGGCAACCTATTCCAGTGCCTCACCACCCTAACAGGAAAGAATTTCCCTCTTATATCCAGCCTAAACTTCCCCTGTTTAAGTTTGAACCCATTACCCCTTGTCCTGTTACTACAGTCTCTAATGAAGAGTCCCTCTCCAGCACCCCTATAGGCCCCCTTCAGATACTGGAAGGCTGCTATGAGGTCTCTATGCAGCCTTCTCTTCTCCAGGCTGAACAGCTCCAACTTCCTCAGCCTGTCTTCGTACAGGAGGTGCTCCAGTCCCCTGATCATCCTCGTGGCCCTTCTCTGACTTGTTCCAACAGTTCCATGTCCTTTTTATGTTGAGGACACCAGAACTGCACACAGTACTCCAGGTGAGGTCTCACAAGAGCAGAGTAGAGGGGCAGGATCACCTCCTTCGACCTGCTGGTCACTCTCCTTTTAATGCAGCCCAGGATACGGTTGGCTTTCTGGGCTGATAGCGCACACTGCCGGCTCATGTTCATTTTCTCATCCACCAGCACCTCCAAGTCCTTCTCTGCAGGGCTGCTCTCAATCTCTTCTCTGCCCAACCTGTAGCTGTGCCTGGGATTGCTCCGACCCAGGTGTAGGACCTTGCATTTCTCATGGTTAAACTTCATGAGGTTGGCATCAGCCCACCTCACAAGCATGTCAAGGTCCCTCTGGATGGCATTCCTTCCCTCCAGCCTGTCAACCGAACCACACAGCTTGGTGTCATTGGCCAACTTGCTGAGGGTGCACTCAATCCCACTGTCCATGTCACTGACAAAGATGTTAAAGTCCAGTCCCAACACCGATCCCTGAGGGACACCACTCGTTACTGGTCTCCAGCTGGACATTGAGCCGTTGACCACAACTCTGTGTGCAGCCATCCAGCCAGTTCTTTATCCACCAAGTGGTCCATCCATCAAATTGATGTCGCTCCAGTTTAGAGACAAGGATGTCATGTGGGACAGAGTCGAATGCTTTACACAAGTCCAGGTAGATGACATCAACCGCTCTACCCCTGTCCATCAGATCTGTAGCCCCATCATAGAAAGCCACCAAATAGGTCAGGCAGGATTTCCCCTTAGTGAAGCCATGCTGGCTGTCACCAAGCACCTTGTTGTTTTCCATATGCCTTAGCATGCCTTCCAGGAGAATCTGCTCCAAGATTTTGGCAGGCACAAAGGTGAGACTGACTGGTCTGTAATTCCCCGGGTCATCCATTTTCCACTTCTTGAAAATGGGGGTTATATTTCCCTTTTTCCAATCATCGGGAACTTCCCCTGACTGCCACGATTTCTCAAATATGATGGCCAGTGGCTTCGCAACTTCATTTGCCAGCTCCTTCAGGACCCGCGGATGGATCTCATCAGGACCCACAGACTTGTGCACATTCAGATTTTTAAGATGGTCTCGAACCAGATCCTCTCCTAGAGTGGGTGCAAGGTCTTTATTCTCACAGTCCCCGCATCTGCCTTCCAAGACTTGGGTGGTTTGGTCAAAGCCTTTGGCAGTGAAGACCGAAGCAGTCATTCAGAACCTCAACCTTCTCCAAATCCTGTGTAGCCAGTTCTCCTGAGAGCTTCCTGAGGGGGCCTACATTCTCCCTAGTCTGTTTTTTATTTGCTATGTACCTGTAGAATCCCCTCCTGTTATCTTTAATACCTCTAGCTAAGTTTAATTCTAACTGAGCCTTAGCTTTCCTAACTTGGTCCCTAACTTCCCGGACAACATCCCTGTACTCTTCCCATGCCACCTGTGCTTGCTTCCACTTATTATAAGCCTCTTTTTGAATTGAATTTTCCTTATCCATCCAAGGAGGTCTCCTGGCCCTCCTGCTGCACTTCCTTCTAGTTGGGATGCAACACTCCTGAGCTTGCAGCAGGTGATCCTTGAATATCAACCAACAGTCTTGGGCCCCTCTGCCCTCTAGGGCTGTATCCCATGGCACCTTCCGAAGCAGGTTCCTGAAGAGGCCAAAGTCTGCTCTTTCGAAGTCCAGGGCAGTGAGCTTGCTGCACGCTCTTCTCACTGTCCTGAGGATCTCAAATTCGAACATCTCATGATTGCTGCATCCAAGGCTGCCCTGGAGCATCACATTTCCAACGAGCCCTTCCCTGTTGGTGAGCACGAGGTCAAGCATGGCACCTCTCCTTGTCGGCTCCTCTATTACTTGCAGAAGGAAGTTGTCTTCTACACAATCAAGGAACCTCCTGGATTGCTTGTGCCAGGCCGTACTGTTCTTCCAACAGATGTCAGGGTGGTTGAAGTCACCCATGAGAAAAAGGGCCTGTGAGCGTGAGGCTTTTCTTATCTGTCTATGGAGTGCTTCATCCACAGGTTCTCCATGGTCAGGCAGTCTGTAACAGATGCCCACAGTAATGTCTCCCATAGCTATATTCCCTTTAACCCTGACCCACAAACTTTCTGTTGACTGCTCCCCTGTCCCCAGACAGTTCCATACTCTCCAGCCTATCCCTAACATAAAGGGCAACTCCCTCTCCCCAGTTGCCAGCCCTGTCTTTTCTAAAGAGCCTGTAACCTTCCATTCCAACACTCCAGTCATAGGAGCCATCCCACCATGTTTCTGTGGTGCCTGTTATATCATACCCCCTTAAACGTGCACACATCTCTAATTCCTTTTGTTTGTTCCCCATGCTACGGGCATTTGTATAGAGCTCCAAATGAAGCCAGCTCATTGGCTGGAGCGGCTGGGATATCTCTACATTGCTCCAGGCATTTATTATAGGTTCTGTCAACTGACTGGGTGTGTTGGGATGGAATGATGCCCCCCTCCCCCAACACATCTAGTTTAAAGCCTCCTTGACCAGTCTGGCAAGCCTCCTACCAAAACTGCTCTTTCCCTTCTTTATCATCAGACCAGCTCCACCAGCCCCCACCAGACCTAGCCTACAAACTTGGGTGCCGTGTTCCAGGCACCCAGACCCCTGACTATGGCACCACCTTTTTAACCAGTTATTAACCTGGCCAATCCTCCTAGCTTTTTTTAGGTCCTCCCCTGTACCCTGGAGAATTGATGAAAAGACCACCTGTGCTCCAGAGCCCCTAACCACCTCCCCCAGGGCTCTGTAGTCCTTCTTTATGTTCCCCAGGCTACTACTATCTATGTCTCTAGCACCCACGTGTATCACCAGGAGTGGGTAATAGTCCGTGGGACTTACTAGAGCAGGCAGCCTCTCTGCCACATCCCTGATCTGTGGCCCTGGTAGGCAACACACCTCCCTTGGGACGGGGTCTGGCCGGCAGACAAGTGCTTCTGTCCCTTCCAGTGTAGAGTCCCCTACTACTGCCACCCGCCGTTTTTTCCTGGCAGCACCAGTGGAGATCTTCTTTACCAGTGCATCAGCTGGCTTTTTCTGGCTCGAGTGCGTTTCCTCATTAGCCCCCTGCAGGACAGCAAAGAGGTTCTGCGTGGGGACAGGGGATTTAGGGGGAAGCCCCTTGCTTTTGGTTGTCCTTTTCCTTTTTTTTTTGGTTTTTTTTTTTTTTGTCACTAATTCCTAACTTCCCGGGTTAACGGCCTCCTTCTTTCCTTCATGAGCTAGAGGTGAAGCTCGAGGCCCCTGCACAGTTTGGGGCGGGAGCAAGCATTCCTGCTTCCCCTCAGCTTCCCTGACATCTCGCAGTCTATTGACAGCATCCCGCAGCTCAGCCCCTGCTGCAGGAGGACCTGCACCAGGGAGCACCGAGTGCAGCCCTGCCCATTGTGCACCCTCCCCTCACCAGAGCAGTGCAGGCACTCTCCTCTCTGCACCCCGAGCTCTGCACCGCAGCCTCCCCTCTCATCGGCTCTGTCTGGGTGCC
Organism: Pezoporus occidentalis; assembly: GCF_034315485.1. NCBI lineage: Eukaryota > Metazoa > Chordata > Aves > Psittaciformes > Psittacidae > Pezoporus > Pezoporus occidentalis. Next base: position 3,129,502 of record NW_026913209.1, read on the forward strand.
TACGCTGGCACCGCCGGGGCAGCCAGAGCAGAGCTCCCAGACCGGGCCCTGATCACAGGACGAGTGCTCACCGTCCCGCTCGCCTGCCCGCACAAACTGCCTCGCCGCGCTCCCTGGGGCAGGTTTTTACCCACTCGGGGCTGGTGCCGCTGCTCCTGGCTCCGCCCCGTGTGAGTCAGCTGCTGGCGTCAGCTGAGCTGCCGGCTCCTGGGCAGGTCCTGTCGAGGACTCGAGGCTCCCTCGGTGGCTCTCGAAGCTCTGAGTTGAGGCTCCTGCACGCTGATCTCCCCCCCGCTCCGGTGTTGAAGGCGTCCTCTCTCGAGCTACTCACCTCAGCAATTGACATGTTCTAACTAGAGTGTTTTGATGTGTTCATTTTGAAATGACATTTCAAACTTCAATATACTTTTAATAAAGCAAACTTGAAAAATTCTCTTACTAAAACTAAATATTTGATGGTTTAGATTGATTAAGTTTAAAAACCTGCAAAAGCTGTTGAAACTTACACTGTTTCAGTTTTTCATAAAAGTAATATATTTTCTCTAAACTTTTGGTTCGGACAGTGAATCAAAGAATCACTGATGCACACATCTCTGACTATAAAATACAGTTATAAGCTTCAATTGAATTAGGATCCTCTCCTTAATCTGATCTTTCAAAAATGCCTGTGTTCTAAATCTGCATGACTTACCGGCTGAATAATATAACTGAAGACTTTTATTTGTTTATTTAAATTCTCCTAGCAAGTTATCACGCTCTAGGGATTGGTGATCATCTAAAATATTTCAGGTTGGCTCATTCTGACTATTCAGGCACAGGAACAGCTAATGTTAGAGACAATTTTTTGTATGGACATCCTGAGGCCCAAAGCAAAACTTTCAGTGCTTTATTCCCAGGCTCTGATTTGAAATCTAGTGCCGGAACATGAAGCCAACATACTTGGTCCCCAGAATCAAATGGTTTATACATTTGATTTATTTAAAATATTGATGATGAGAGTATACAGTGACTCACGAGAAATTTTGATGTTTGATAGCAGTTCATTGGCACACCAGTTTGGGAGTGACTGTCTCTTCCCGTAGATGTCACCTGTGTAGGCACAGCAAAAAGCACCACATTGTAGTACAAAGTAGAGCATCACTTCTAAACTTCTGTTAAGTGTTTTCTTTCAGCCACTCTGGTTGCCTAGATAAAGTGTAGCTGGTAAAGTCTGCTGGAGAATTCACTTGCTCCAAGAGCTAGTTTTTTTATTTTCATGGTTTGTCTTTGGGGTGTTTTAAAGTACCATTTTTTGCTTCAAAATCCAAAGTGCAGCAGTCTACAAAACTTGGTGACAAGTAGCAGATTGTCTTTTTTTTTTTTCTAACAGAATAATTTTATAATTACAGCCAGTTAAAAAACCCCACACTCTATAACCAGCTCCAAATTAATTCTTGGCTATTCTACAGCTACAAAAGGCCTAACTAATCTTAAACTATTAAAAAAATCATCTGGGCAGACAAACATGTCTGCCAAGTTTTAGGTGGATAGGATCCAGAGTGGCTGAGATATTAAATGCAAAACTCAGTTCTTACAGTTGAAATGCCAAACTACAACATCAGAACCTTGATGCTATAACTTTTAGGAGAGTTAAGTGGTGTAATACTTTACATAATTATTTCACTTATGAGCAAAAATGCCTATTAATCATAAGCAGAGCTTTAAGTTATAAGGGCTATTTCTTCAGAAACATATGCCAGTCATTTGACCAAAAAGGACTGGGCTTTGCAGTTACATGTCACTGGCTTTCAGACTTGCTGCCTAGTGCAAATCAACAGATTTTGAAAGTCTATTGGTTATGGCCTCAAGAGGTACTACATAACTTATATTTATTTACATTAAATCCATTAGGGCAATGAAGGCTAAATAAAACTTATCTCACTCCATCTCTTTTTTTTCTTTATTTCAGTCTTTATCTTGGTTATATGCAGTACAGTACCTGGCAGAATATCAAGGGCTAAAACTCAGCTTTCTCTGATGTTGGTGTACTAGCAGCTTAAACAGCAGTTTTCCTGCCAATTTAAACTTTTACTTTATAATGAAGAATTTAAACCAGAAAAGTTAAGCATTTCTTGGGTTTGCTCTTTAGTAGGAAGTAAGTTTGAATTGGCACTGTGATTGCTAAAGCTCTTCTTTAAAAACTTATTGAACCCAAGCTAGAAATTCTGTTTAAATCCTTGTAGTGGTCTAAGAACATAAAATACCAAAAGTGCAATAAACAAAATAATAAAAAAATCTAAACAAATAAAACTTGGATTTTTGAGAAACAAGCTCCCCTTTCATTTCTTATTTATTAATTTTCAGTAAAATCATTCAGGCCTAACTCATAAGAGAAATTCCCCCTTTGAGGGTGACCTCAAATCTCTCTCAAAATATACAGCAACATAAAATATACACAGAACATTTTATTCCTATACCAGCGCCATCACACGAATATTATTTCCAGTCTCTGAAATAACACTGTGGACTTCTGGGGTTTTCTGTGTATTTTATTTTGAGGAGCTCCAGAAGATTTCCTTAGTTGTAACAGATCTCCATGAGCTGGCTCTCAGAAGGGAGGAGGAGGCACGAGAGACTTAGTAATGCACTAGGGCAACATGTAAGGAAACTTGTCTTCCTTTCCCTCTCCTTTTACATATACTCTGAGCTTTCTGTTGGTGGGTTTGGGCCAAATGACCAAAACAGTCTATGGGGCAAGACTGTCATGCACAATTATGATCTTGCAGTTGCTGTTCCTAGCTGCAGACAACTGTGTGACTAATTCTGGGGCCTTTACAAAAACTGTAGTGTCATCTGGCCATGGATCACATATGCCTATTGCAAATGAGACTGACATCTGCTGTCCTAGCTAATAAACGGCTTGGTCCAGCTGCAAGAGGAGATAAGATACCTGAGACTGTGCTTATCTTGACTGTGCCAATCTTGAGGCATTGGGCTTTGTCTTATTCCAGACAACAGCAGGTTCCCAGAAGCTGAGCTACGTTTCCTCCAAAAGGACTTAGATTTTATACTACCTTGAGAATCAGGGTTATTACAGCTCTTCAGAGCTGAAATTCAAACCCATGCTTATGTACTTAACTGGCCTTGATGATATTAGTCATATTGTCTATGAACGGGCTTATCTTCAAAGGCGTTAAACTTTTATAGTTCTCATTTCTTTGTGTTACAGGTGCTTTGCATTTCAGAGAAGGCATATTTGCTCTCCTGTTTATTCCCTTTCCGTCAGATGATGAACTGGTGGTATGATGACACTGAAACCACGTCTGAAAAACATTTGGAGATTTTGGGGAGCAAGGTTGAAGAAAACTGGGAAATATTACTACTTTATGTTTACTCTTCCATAATTTATGATTTTTTTCAATACCTCTGCTGTGTTGTCAGTGGTTCCACGCACCTTTTTATGGGAAGACATGCAGTTCATGAAAAAAAAGAAAGAGAGAACGTCACTGGAACTGCAACATAACTGCAGCAGCATCTGCACTAATCTAGAAAATCATCCACACTTCCATCAGAGCTTAGTCTTTATTGGAACTATGGCTCATAATTAGCAACTATCAGCTGCTGTGATTACCAGATAATTTGAATTAAAACTGTATTCAGGTTGATTTTCAGATCCTGTGTTTTCAAATGCTTCTTGTGTTGAAATGGCTATTCAGACAAGCTTTTGGAAACAAAGCATTGTACAGCACAAGGTGCAGTTCCTTATGTTCCAAGAAGATGGAGAGAAGTCATCAAGCTTCATGAGGTAAAGTTGCTTGGGCTGAATAGGAGTTTCAACTTCTTAAATATCATGGGAGTCAAACACAATGAATTGCCTGAAGAAGTTCTGGAGAATTTGGCTGAAATTGGTTCTTCAAAGAAACTATAATTAAAGCTTTATGCAGTGCATCTTCTGTGAACAGTTATGAGGTCTTCCTTCAGGGTCACCAGGCTATCAGGAGAACAAAGGGGTGGCCCTTTTTACGGTGAGAATGTAGGAATTTTATTTATCAGGAATGGGCACTAAGCACAATCAGCACTCTTAAGTATGAGGCCAAAGGCCCCGAACTATGATGGTGCCCTTGCAGAACATGACTCTACATATAAAACCCTGAGATCTACATGACTATGCAACCAGATGCCATCAGATATCAGTTCTATTTTGGTTTAAAAGGGATCTTCCTCCAAACACATGCAGAAATGTGTTCCTACTCCACAAAGAAACCCTTCTCTGCTTAAGGCCTGCACTGATTTTTTTTTTTTTCTTGTGGATGAATTAAGCATAAAGTTTGTGATCCAATATGGACTATGAACTCAATGCTCAGTACCAAGACAAGCAGTGCAGGAATGGGATGAAATATTTATTGAAGCATTTTTGTCAGCCAAACCCAGGTTATATATATATATATACTACAGATTTACATCACAAGGGAATAACCATTGTGAACTTGAGATCACCACAGGAAAAAAAAAAAATTAATATTTCTGCATTAAAGTGATTTTATTACTGTTTAATTTTCTAACCAAAACGACATCCAAAATCTTCCAAGATAAGCAAGTCTCCAAAATGTTTTCTCTCCTGAAATTTTAATGTGCATCTAGCATTTCTCTAAACTCTCGTGATGAAAGAAAAAAAACAGCTGTCATTTGAAGGTTCATCCCCCTCATCATGAGCTGCATTGACAACTTTGGTTAGCTTGGCTGCTTCTTCTTTAATCCATGGGAAAACTAAGCTTGGCTAACCTTTCACTCAGTGTGGTTTGTTCGCTCTTCCTTTTCCATGCTGGCTCAACTTTCCTGGCTGACATGTTAAATAATCTGGCTGAGCCTGTGTTAGTTCCTCACAAGTCTGCACAGGAAGAAAGAAAGGGAACAAAAAGGTAATGGTAAACCAGACACAAATGCTGGTGTCTGTGGCTATAGATCCATGGAGCAGGTGGCTTATGCAATGGAAGCCTTTGTGTTTTCTCATGCACATGATTTGCTAGCACATGACTAAACTCTGAGTGCAGACACATGGCTCCAGAGACATTTGCTCAGTTTATGGGGTGAAGGAAAAAAGCAGAATATATATTTCAGAACATATTAGATATTTCTGAAATACTTGATGGTACATATACTGTGTGTTTAGCACATGCATTATGCCTCAAAGTATTCATGCATGGATATTTACTTTTATTATTTATAGACCAGTTACAACACCAAGCCCACTTCCAGACATCAAGAATAAACCTATATTTCACAGCTATTTTTATAACTGATAGTAAATCTTGTAGATGGTGTTAGTACTGTGAAAGTTATCTGACCTTGAGCAAAAAGAAAACCCCACAGGAAGACTTCTATCTCAGAAAGCATCAAAGTGTGCCTGAAAATGGTTGCTTATTTGCAGCCAGGGACAGTTTGGATCTACCCTAGGTTCCTTTTTAAAATGAAAGAACACTAATGCTTAGCCCAAAAAATTTCGAGGCCAAAAGTACTTTCCTTCAGAGTGGATTGAGCTAGGTGTGGGGCCGGCAGTTTTTGGAAAAGATTTCATTGCTGTTCTCCAAGAAATGTACACATCAGCATTAAACAGCCACATCCGACTAAAAGACCAACTTCAGGAAGAACACCAGTACTGTATTCTGCGGCTTGCACCACACCATATGCTTGCACTGCCCAAAAATGTTCCACATGGTTGTCTTTCCCTCATGCCAATGACTTAAGGAGCCAGCAGACTCTGCCAGTAAAAAAGAAGCCAATTAGGAGTACCAGAGACTAGCAGATGTTAAAGTTGGGGAAAACCATCACAATCATCTATGATATTCAGCCCACACAAAACAAGGAATACCTGTATGGTGTCAATGTACAATTGAGAGGCATAAATATTTTTCAAGTAATTGGCACTGGAACAATACCCCTCTACAGTAGACAGAGGCTGTGCCTGAACAGTTATGTTTAATAGGCCTTTCTTAGTCTCTAAAAGCAATGTGATGTCATGTCCATGTGCCTGAATCTCCTTCCTCCCAAAACAGGGTGTGCACTTGTCATATGTCAGGTACAGCTCCTGAAAGACAACGTCCTGATCCTGTGCATTGTCTGAGGGTGACAGTGGGCAACAGAGTGTGTGAGCAGTCTGGCCAGTAATGGTCCAGCACTCTGATCTGCTTATCTTACAAGCGTGAGTTCAGTGAGATAGACTATGTTTTATGAGAAACACAGCAGAACTAACATTTTTTTGACAAAATGTAAAGTTTAGCTTTTTATAGAAGCAGCCTGAACATAAATGGGAATTTTGAATGAATGATGTCTAGGCTATACATTATGCAGGGAAAACTCTAAAGCTTGAGTGAATATTTTGGTTTCAACTCCCATCACCATCAGGATGTGAGACTCCCAACTCACATCCCATCAGTTGGGATAGTGACTTACATGGTTCAACAGAAATGTGTGTGTCTGTCTAACGTTTGTTCAGATCTAGTGTCCACTGATTTCTAGGTAATATCTGCTGTGAGGGACATTCATTCTTGTCATGTAGTAATTTATTGGATCTGTAAGTACTGGTCAGGGCTAGGTTAAAAAACATAACAAATGGGAGGGGAAAAGGCAAATATTACAGGAATTCTTTACTGATCTCTTGTAGTAGTATACTGAGGCTCTAGAGGGTTACCTTGGCTGCCTGTGGGATATTGGGTACAAAATGCTATCCCCTATCTTGATAGAAAAGTCTTCTATTTTTCTATCAAAAAAGAAGTTCTAACTTTGCCAAAATAAGAACATAAAACTTGCTATGCATCAGAATGAATAGCCATGTAATCCAGGATTCCTCCTCTCAAAATAACTAGACAGGGACTTACAAAAAATATCCACAAGCAGGGAATAGACAGAGTGATAATGATTTTGGAACCTTTTCCTTGTCTTGCAGCTCCTGGGTGGGGGATTTCCTTAGCAGGAGGCAGTAGGTACATCAATATGTTTAATTGATCCCATGGTTCTTCATTTCAAGAATCTACTGGACTTTTTTATGGGTTTGTTAGAGTTTTTGCCTTCACAATATCCCCTGGCAATGAGTTCACTGATTTAATTATACATTAGACAAAAGTGTATTTCATTTGGTCTTTTTAATCTCTGCTTGATCTCTTCACTTCTTATGATAAAAATCATGGTCATCAGTTGTTCTGTATTACTTTTCACCATGCTATTTATGACATAAAGAAATTCCTTCCTTGGCAATCTATTTTTCTACTCTGGCTCACCTCTCTTACATGAAATTCTTCCATACCTACAGTCACCATCGGCACCTTATGTGTAAGTTGTTCTAGTGTAGCTTTTTGGAGTAGAGCTGCACACACAGTAGGTGAAATGGCTACAGATTTATGATGGCTTGGCTTTGGGAGCGAAGATTTGGGAAGGGCTTTAACCACGCTTATTACAGGCACGATGGCCAAGGGCATGTGGGATATGCAAATCTGGTTGGAAAAAAAGGGTGCTTAGGCAATCAGGAAGTGTCCGACCAGGACTGTCATCTCCTGTGCAATCTTGAGCTACCCATGCTCTGGTCCGCCCACATGCAGCGTTGGATCTGCAGCTTCCCATACACCTTGTCACCTACCATTTTGACCCTTGCCTGTCCATACAGACAAGAGAGAGTGAGCCCTTCCAGCCTGCACAGTAGGTGTGTGGTTAAAGCTCGTACGGAATCTTTGTTAACGAAGACAGGCCTTCCTCAAGAGAAGGAAAACTCCTACCTTCAGACCCGGGATGATGGAGCTCGCCTAGCCTTGTACGGTCTTCCATCTAAGAGAAGGACACTCTTACAAAACCTACAACCTATGGACTTTGCTGTCACCGTCCTAGCTATCTAGGCTGTGGCAGTTAAAACTCAGGTGTAAAGGGTGGGGCCAGTTCTGCACAAGCTGCACCTCACAGATTTCTACAGTGGCAGAAAGAGAATATTTTCTGAAGGTCATGATAAAGAGTAGAACATTGGTTTGCTGACTGTGGAGCAAATAAGAACTATTTCTACAGCTAGAAATACTTATGCTAGTCTCTTCTTCCAAAATATCAGCAAGTAGAAAACCTTATTACAAAAAAAGAATATATATCTGTTAAAAAAGGATCCATCAAAAGCAATATACAATTCTACAGTAAAAGCATAGGAAAAGCTGTGATATAAAACCTCAAATATGCCTAAAGTCACACAACTTCACATTCATTTCTTAAAATTTCCATAAGAGTAACACAGACTTTGAGGCCAAACCTTTACATTCATCTTCCATCAACTTCAATGAGTGATGTTTAGCAGTAAATTCATGAGAGTTTCAAGTATTCAAGCTCTGGAAAAAATTGGCCACTTTTAGAATTTAACCCTGAAAACAGTAAAGCTAGTGAATGAGTCACTTTAAAGCAGGTTTTCAATTATCTAATGGCAACCATGTGGACCTACATACTAACATCAGTTCATCATTTCTGTATCCCACTGCTCAGCAATAGCAGCTCTATCCCAAATCTGCAATGTAAGCCTAAAACCCTATAAAGATCTCGTTCAAAAATCTTCAATAAACTGAGCTTTCCAAGATATCAAAATACAGATCAGCAAGGGGACATATTCTTCTCAGTAATCATAAAGAGTATTTTGCATATAACAACCAGGACCAAAAAGCATGGTGCAAACAAACTGAATCGAAAGATGCCTCTGTGTCACCCCAGTGACTTTATAATCCACCAGAGCTTGGCTGTTGTGATTACTGTGGTGTCACAGGTGTCTCTGCATGTGTGACCTTACTAGTATATATATCTCATGGGTATTTGTGCTGTTCTCTTCCTTTCTCTTTATCCCTAATGCTAAGACTAACTTTAAACTATAAAATGAAATATTTTGATTTATGACAAAAAAGTTAGGGAAGTTGGATACTAAATTGTTCAGTATGTAGTTGGCTGAGCAAAAGCATTTTGATTCATTCTATTCCATTTTAACTCCCCATTGCAGCTGACCCAAAGGTTGACCTATTTTTATGCTTTGTATCCCCAGGAAAACAAAAAACCCCATGGTGGTACTTGTTAATCATGGCATTTCATACTATATGTTTTAATCTTTTGGTTTAGCATATATAGAAACTAGAACAGAAGTCATGCAAATGTATAAACTCTTGATATATTTTCTTTATGAAATATAGTGTTAAAATTATTTTACTGCAACTGTAAATTAGTTTGATCACTTTTGTATGAAAGAAAACATGCATGGTATTCTGGGACTTTGTATTTAGCTTGGTAGCGTGGCTTGAAATGTAGTTGCATCTTAATTTTAGGCCTGAACCCATGGTTTATAATGATGCCTTAATTGCCCTACTTCTGTATTTGACTTCTATTTCTTTCTTTTGCTTTGGAGTTATAGTGTATGCTTTTGGTTTTGCTTTATATACATTGTCCTGTTATATCCTGTCAAGCAAATAAGAAGAAAAAGCTCATAGATATCTTCTTACTGCATCCTTTATAATCTCCACACTGCCTAATTGTTGTTATCAGCACAAGTGAATTAAGTTTTTTGCAAATCATCCAAATACAAACACACTCTGAAAATCATTCCTCATGCAGAGCACATTTTAACGTTTTGCAACTTTGTTTTCATAGTTAAGTATTTCGATTAAAATCTGGAGCTCTAAACATATTTAGAAACTTTTGACATATCTTTAAACTTTTGTTGATTTAAAAAAAGTCCCCTGAATTTGTGGTACAAGTTGGGTTTTAACATCCAGTTTTTAATTTAATTAAGTTCTTAAATTTTAAAATGTGTGTGTGTGCAAAAGAGACAAAAAAAAAGAGAAAATGAAAATGGATGCTAAAGAAAGTCTGGCTTGTCAGGAATTCCATATTCTGTTGCTAGAAGTGTTTGGTTTGCAAGAAAGCAGTCAGCAAGATTACCCACATTTATAAACTTTTGTGAACATACAGTATATTGTAGCAAATTTAAGTATTATTCATAATGCCAAGTATAGTGTTACGTAGTCTACAATAGAATTGGCTTGATTTTTTTTTCCCTTTCCATATGCTGTATTCCTGAATACTCAGTATCTGTCCAATCAGCCTGATACCTAATGTGCAACAGATTGAAACAGCAAGTTTCCCTGCAAGGGTCCAAATGCAGGCTAAAATGATCAAAAACTCAACTTAAACATGGCTTATTGATTTCCCTGAACATGGAGATCTCTTTGGTTTCCCCTGCATGTCCACAACAGTATTGGGGTTGAGGAGAAAAGACACTGAGTCTCCATGCATAATTTCTATTATTCTCCCCTCCTCTTGTCCCTCAGTCCCTTGCAAACAGATACATCTTTTCTCCATCCCTAGTCTCCTTTGTCTTACGCATCTGAAGTAAAAAGTATGTCCACTATGTAATGTGTAGTAGTTTCCCCATCTCTGGTGCTCAGGCAAGGAGTAGGAAGATGTAGGAGGACAGAGAAACTACATAACTTGGTGGGGCAATCAGATCTCTCCTATACTGGTGTTTTGTGATAAAAAGGGTGTGGCTCCATGAAGATTAGAGGTGGAAGGTGTATTTGAATTTGTGTATATTTATGTACATTATCTAAAGGGGAATAAGTGCTGTATTGAGCACTGGATAGATAGAACTTCAGTGTTGCCTGTGTTCTTTCCATTTTACATTGCTGTTTTCCAAAGGGTTTGTAAATTACAGTTCAAAGTGATCTACCATATAAAGATCATAAAATGAGCAAATATGTTTTTTTTTTCTTTTTTTTCCTCTTTTTTTTTGGTTGTTACTTTAACAAGCAGAAACAACTGAACATTTTTTATGTTCAGAGGAACCAACAGAAGAGTCAATGATGCTACTGGCGGTAAGATGCCTTCAGATCAGATATGACGGTGGCTCAATGCATTTCTCACAGTACCACTTAAGAGTTTAGGGAACATTCCCATACAGTATGCTTTGAGTGGTTCTGAGAACGCGACTTTGTCACCAAGTACTATAAAACTAGGAAATGAGTGAAGGGGTTCCTGCCTGCCTTAGTTCTTTTGTCTTTGTCTGACACACCTCAACCTCCTCCTTGGGCAATTAAGTCCTGGATTTTTCTGTCTACCCTTATTTCCATCAAAGCCCCCGTACAGAAAGTAGTATTGCGTCAATAACCACTTTGGTGCAAAACTACTCAATCATTAGAAGGTATATGTGGCAGTGAAGATATTCTAGCTTTTACATTTTTTATCACACTAGGGCTATTTTTTCTTTCTTTTCCACTCTTATTATTAACCTTTTTATAGAAAATTGGCTTACCAAGAATTTATGAATTAGCAAGTCTATTATAATGATGAATGGTAATTACCATTTAAATCCTGAGTCATTCATCAGCTTGTTCACCATATGTCAGGTGATACAAGAGTGCATGAATACTTGTCTGGTGAGTATTTCTCAGCTGATTGTTACATTTTCCTGAACTTTGTACCTGTATGCGTATATTAGGTGAATAAAAATTAAAAATGTAGAAAAAAAATACAGGTAATGTAAGGAGAGAGCGAGTGACAGCACAATAAGAAGCAATGCTGGTAATGACATTATTAGCATTAGCATTAGACAATTATTAGCTTTTTGTAAATTTAGGAAGAATAAACATGACTGAGCTTTTTCTTCAGATACACAGAAGAGCTTATTATGCCAAATAAAATCCTCATATAAGATTCCTGGTTAAGGAATTATTTTCACCAAAAAAAGGTAATATTTGGGAAAAGGCTTTCCAATCAGCCCAGCTAGCCAGGTCTAGGCTGAAGCTGCTTGGGAATTCCTGCCCTCATCAGATGCTTCTTTAGGAGTGTGAAGGGAGGTAGAGGCTCCTGCCAGGATCCAAGAGAATGGATGTCTGTGGCAATGGCATTACCCAACCAACATTTAATTTGATCCTACCAGTTTCCTTCCTTGATGGTTTTCAATGACAGGGAGAAAAACTGAAATGGCACAACAGCTGAGCTGTCACTCAGCCTCCAAATCCATCCTGGGCTCTGCTAATGGGTAGTGTGTGGACAACTTCACTTCATCCATCAGTGACAGACATCCGGGGTGTAAATGCAAGATTTCTGTTTCCAGAGTTCTCAGTCCACCTTCTCACAAAGCACAAAACAACGCAAATGTATCCCCTGGGTCTTCCACAGAAAATAATCTTCTTCTATAGAAGTGAATTGTTATAACAGGAATGGGTGCACATTACATGTGCCAAGTGATAAAGACTCCAAGGACAAACTTAACATTAGTGATTATAACTTTGACTATTTCTTTTCATTTTGATGTACTGTATCTCTCTTAGGTTTAACAGCTCATAAACTGAAGCCAACTTTCTGAATGATCATTTAATTCTTGAAATGTAACCACAGAGTAGGAAGAAAATAGTAAGATATTAATCGTGGCGGCAGACAGCAAAAGCTAGACCCAGAAGTTTAATGGTGCTGAGCTGAATGGAACATAACAAGTCTGCTATCCTAACAAAGTACAGTCTCTGTCTCTGTGTGGGTTGGGAATGTTCTCTTGCTATAAGTATCTGAATACAGTTGAACCTAAAGTAACAGCTGATCTGAGTAATGTTGCATAACTAAACTGTGGGGTTCTTGTTCATCTTCTCTAGTTGGAGAATGAAAAATTCTAAGAATATTGTTTTAATCATAAGTCTGATGTGCTATCAACACCCAGTTTTCTTCTTTGTATTAAAGTTGTGGTTCTTTTTTTATTATTGCCTCCACTTCTGAAACAAATTAAGTTTCATATTGCTGTTCCAAGACTATGTATGTGAAGAAAAAGGTTGTTGAAGGTTTTTTTTTTAAAAAAAGAAAGAGCCACAGAATTTCCCATTGGATCCTCTAAACTTGGATCAAACCAAACCTGTAACTAGAGGATGAAAATCTTTCAAACATTCAGCTCGCTGCACAAATTTGGAAAGGTAAACCAAGAGGTAGAATTCACTGCCAGCTTATATCTTGCAGTGGGTGGTTTTGCGTACTCTGTCTGAATCTAAGTAGAATCAGGTGCTGTACCTTAAAATTAGATACGTTTTCTTCCTTTACAAATGGACTCAATTAGATACTACAATTTTTAAAAACAGTATTTTGTGTAAATAATAAGATGCTTTTGGTTCAGATGCTCTTAGAAATGCATGGAAGGGCACCAGATGGAAGCTCACAGAAGAAGGCTAGTGACAAAATTTATTTGCAGCCTAAGAGGAACAAAAATGAAGGAGAGAACATGGTACAATTTTTTTTTCAGGAAAGTTCTGAATAAAGATAATCATGAGGAAATAAAGCCATCTATCCCTAGGAAAAGTGTTAGGATTTGTGGCTGTCAGTTTCAGGAGCAGACTTGCAGAGTAAGCCATTACTCAGACATAAGGAAAGATATCAGAATCATTCTCTAGCCTGTTGTATTCTGTAAATTTTAAGCAGCCTATAAAATAGCATTACTTTTTTGGAGGCTCATAAGTCATTACCATGGTTTTGAATGCCTGCAAAAACGATCTCCTGTTCAGCCCTACATAATGAGACACAAATCTGATAAAGATAACACTTCTGTTTCTGATGGAGTTAAAACATAGTGTAGTAATCAGATGAGTGTTCTTTCAAGGAAAATGCTAAAAAATAATGTCCTGTATGGTGGCAGATACTGCATCCCTGGATCAGCAAAAAGAGCAAAGATTCCCATTGACGCCTCCCACCGGAGGCCCCAGTATTCCTAAGGCCGCCTCTGTATGTCAGCATGTGAAGTTGATCTTTCCCAGCTGACGCTGGGCTGAAATTTCTTGGAAGCAGCTGGGGTGGAGATGTGCCAGACAACCTTAAAAAATAAATCAGTTACAAGTGAACCAGGGCAACCCCCAAGGCCCAGAGGTAGGGCGGGTGTTTTGCTACATGCATTACTAATTAACTGTGAAAAGTTTTGAACGGTCCCAAAATTTTTTGTGAGTACCAGCTACCTTTTATAAAATAGGCCATAAAAAGAAGGTAAAAAACATGGTTCCAGTAACTGAAATAAAGCATACCAGAGTTTTGGGGAAAAAAAAAACCCAACCCACAACCAAACCCATTTTAGCTTTCATTTTATTTTTAATTTAATGTGATTTTTCATGTCAGACAGTGTTCCTTATCATAACTCATCTGACATAACCCAGACTGATGCAACATTTTTATGATGCTTATTTCTTTTTTTTCTTATTCTTCAATAATTTTTTCCAGACAAAAATTACTTCAGCCTGCAGAAAGTCTTTGGACTCTGTCTTAACTAGCCAAAACTTAACCTGCAATTAGGAGTCTTGAATCACTTGGAAAAACAGGTACTCTTTACGTTTGGGTTCATGTTTCAGTAGGGAGAGAGTACTCCAGACTCCTCACATTCTGAGTTCAGGGACCTCAAGGGAGAGTAGGAATTGTACTAGAAGAGCTTGATTTTGGCTAACCAAAGTAAAATAATCATAGTTTTCATATTTTTAAGCTATTTGAGAGACTCCTGGAGCTTTAAACAAGTTTTATCAATAATAAACAGTAACATTTTGAGCTACTTAAGATCTATGAAGGTCAGGAGCGGCACACATCTATTATGTCCTGAATATATTTTGCTGGCCTTTCTGGATTGCATTTTTCAAGAGAAAATACAGTTCATTTGTATCACTTTATGTAACAGTTGTAATAAAAACTTTATAGCGTATCTCATAGAGGAAGGAGATTTCTGCCGTTGCCTGTCTCTGCCAGAGGCAGCTATCTCTTTTTCCATGAGGACACAGTCCATTGATTGAGGCTGGGCAAAATTTCAGTTGCAGCCTATTTCTGTCAATAGCTGAGCATGACACATGGATGCTTATAGCTCACGTTTGCCTCCAAGATGATAGAGAACGGACATGTTGGAACCACTGAACCACTGAATTGGTACTAGCTGATCTAGTCACTAACTTTGCTGTTCTTTGACTGGTAGGCGACGAAAAACAGGGCCAAGTAGGTGCCTTTTATAGCTGATGGAAAAATAATTTACTAAGCCTAGGCTGCATCAGTGGCCGGTATTCTTCCATACACTTGAAGCTGTGCTGTGCAGGGCCCAAGCCTTTCAGAGGCAGAGGCTTTAAGTCACCTTTATTTCCTCACTGTGGACCTCTGTCTGTTTATTGTATTTCTGCTTCCCTGCAGCCTTAAGGGGCACTTTGAGCTGCTGGCAGTCCCAGAGCAGGGTGCTTCAACCATGTCCTTGTATCCCTATTTAGACCGCAGGCACCAACAAGCTACATGATGCAGGTGTTACATCCCAAAGCAAGATAGGTGCATTGGAAAACAGACTTAAGGTACACAGCCTTGCCTAACACCATGTGTCATGGTTTAAGCCCAGCCAGCAACCCAGAGCCACACAGCTGCTCACTCACTTCCACCCCATTCTTCCCCTTGCTCCTGGAGGGACTGGGGGGGTTGGGAATCGAAAGAATGTAAACCCCCAGGTTGAGATAAGAACAGTCCAGTAACTAAAGTACAACACAAATCACTACTGCTACCACCAATAATAATGATGACAAAGGAAATAACAAGGGAAGAGAATACAACCGCTCACCACATTCTGACCAATACCCAGCCCAACCCGAGCAGTGATTTGCCCTTTAGGGTTACTGCCCCCAGTTTATATACTGGGCATGACATGCTGTGGTATGGAATACCTCTTTGGCTAGTTAAGGTCAGGTGTCCTGTTTCTGCTTCCTCCTGGCTTCCCCTCCTCCCTGGCAGAGCATGAGACTCAGAAAGTCCTTGGTCACAGTAAACATTACTGAGCAGCAACTAAAACGCTGTTCCCAGGCTGAAAGTCAAAAACACAGCACTGCAACAGCTACTAAGAATGAGAAATATGACTGCTACTGCTGAACCCAGGACACCATGTTATTAAGAAAGACCTAATTTCCTTGAAGACCACATGTGTATTCCTGAAAGTGAATGTGTGCCTATATACCTGTGTATACATGTAATACTATATTGTGTGTGTATATTATGCATTTCCTTGATAATCTTAAAAATGAAATGAAATTAAATCAAATTAAAACAAAACAAAACAAAACAAAATAAAGAACAGCAGGTGCTCAGTGTAAACCAGATACAGATTCTGAGTTTAACTTTCCTGAGTAAGCAGAAAAAAAAGTGGTGGGGGAAAAGTTAGAAAAGTTATTAGAATTAGATTGAGATTCAGTCTGGGAGAGTATATGCAAACTCAAGCCCAAAGGATACTTTTTGTTGTCAGAATTCTTGCTGGTAACTGCAGCAGAAAAATCAGATTTAACTGTTTTTTAAAAACATTTATATTATATCTTTTTCCCTTTTCCTCTTGTGCTTTTCCATAGGGCACCAGGACATTTCTAATCAAGGTAGAAATGCGAAAAGGTATTTTCTCTTAGGAAATCTTCCCTATAATAGAAGTAGACAATTACTATGTTTTAAGGATCCATTCAGTTACCTAATAGATAGTGCATAAACTGGTGTATATGAGAATAAAGATAGGATTTGTAGGAGAAAAAAAAAATAAGGCAGAGGTTGACTTACTGAATTTAGGCTAAAAATTCTCACACTTGTAGTACTATTTCAAAGAAAACAGATTGAGTAGGAACCTCTCATTTGATCATTTGGAAGGCATTATTTTAACTAAAATACATCGCTAGAAAATCAGTGGAATTAGTCTTCCATTTTCAGAATGAAATCCTGAGATCCCCTTATTTCATTTTAAATTAGAGTTGTTACAGAAAAAAAGAAATAAATATTCAAATCTGTGGTTTGCTGGAATTATTACAGTGAATGTAAACAGAAGTAGATGGATTTGCAAGGGCTATGAAGGGAAAATGCATCTTAAAAATTAATATTGCCTACAATGCCTTGACTTACTATAATACCTACCAAACCATCTTTAACAGTAGGATTTAAATTGCAGAATTGACATGGCCAGTTTCTAGACCTTGACTTTACCTAGTAAGGAGATCCCTGATGTGGAGGGGACTATTGCTAAGATTCTGTAGTTATCCTCTGCACTGAATGAAAAAAATATTCATGCCTTTAGGGGTTGTGGGTCCTGGCTGTGATTTACATAACTTACTGTGAGCAGCCATGGCAGACACCAATTATAGAGAACTTTGGAACTGCTCTACCTGTAGCTCCCAGTGGAAGCCATGTTTCTGTTGTATTAAATCTGTACAGAAATGACAATGGGGGGAAAGGAAAAAAAATAAATGGTGCTGTGAACATTATAAGTAAACCTCTGGGAACAACAATATATGTACTGTGCTGCAACAGATAATGCAATTTTGCTCAGCATTTCAGAGAGCATCCAAACCAAATAAAAAAATAATAATAGAAAAACCCAAACCCCCCAAGAAATCCAAACCGGAGAGCAGCTGCAATGTCGATTTGCCTTTCACAGCCACCGCAGTTTTGTCAGGCAATAATCTAGAAAGCTGAAATGATTGCTGTTATGTGTTTGGTTTGGAAAGGAAATATGGCCAGGTGAAAAGAATAATACATTTACCAAAGTGTCATCATATACAGTGCAGGGAAGGAATTCTGCATGTTAGCCTGAATAAAAGAAGTGTGCTGAAAACTGACTCAAAAGCTTATGGAGTTAGTGGAGTTAATATTCGCTATAGAAGCCTCTGTAAAGTAGTCCACTGTACAACTAAACTCCACAGCCTGAACATAAGGCGGTGGCCAGCTGGGACCTGCTGCTACCTCCACAGAATATAAAAGAAAGCTAGAGGCTTATTTCTGTCTCTCTGTGTACTTGGCCTGGCACAAAAGTGTGAGCTACTGATGCTGTGGTGCAGCTCTGCTATCCCCTGCAGATGGATCAGCTTCTTTCACTATGGTGGGACTTCCTCTGGACTTCAGAGAGAGAGAAGTGTTGCTTCCTGTGGACAAGGGTGCAAATATTATGTGCACCACGCTGTGCTTTAAATCCTGCTGCAAAGCGGTGTGCCGCAGCTGGGCCATCCAGCTGTGAAACATCAGCGCTGGATGGACTGGGCACACTGAGGTGCTTGGAGCTGCCCCTGGGACACACCTTGGGTTTTCATCTTGTAAAAGCCATGTAGCTTTCTTGAAACATTTCCCTTGAGGCTTTAGTTACTAACAGAAAAACCTTTGCTGGCATGTACTTATTGCTTCTTAGAAGGTTAGAAAATAAATATTAAAAACCCTTAAATTTTTTACTTTTGTGCCAAACAAACCCAGAATGTCCTTTTTTAAACAAACAAACAAACACAAAACCCAACCAACCAAACCTAAACACAACACCCACTCCCTCACCCCAATCCCCACCCCTGAACCTCAAAGCTTTCACTTTCAAAAGGAAAGAAAGTAAGGCTTCCTGTCTTAGCTATTGCTGCTGCAGTGCTGCTGGTGAAAGGATAGAAGACAGAGCAGAAGTGGAAGGACAGGACTGTTCAGACATCCCATGCCTGTGTCTGAGCCCAGTCAGAGCCATGACTGGGTCCTCTCTGAACCTTGGTTTGAGAAGAAACATTTTTTTCTGCTTCTGTTTCAGCATAACTTTCCAGCTGTTACCATGCCTGCTTGCTTTGGCTGAATTTAATGCTGAATTGAACAGGTGTCTATTCAAGTGTTCTGTATATTTATGTTGTCCAAAGCCTTAATTTTCCTCTTTTCTCTGTTGTTGGTTTTACAACGGCTGGTTGACCCCTGGCTCCTAGCAAAATCACTTCCACATTTGGAAAATTTGGAGAAATCCTCAGTTTACTTAATCTTTACAATGTTAAGAAAACCATAGACACAGAAGTTACCTGACTTAAGTGAGGTTGTAGAGTGAATCAACGACAGAGTTGTAAACTAGAACTTGAGAACTCATACTCAGTCCCTTTGTTCTTCCTTAGGGCTTGCCCTTTTGGTTAACCAGCTTATAACGAAAAAATTGGTGACAGTGGCTGTAAGTGAATTAAAAGTAGATCCCACTTGGTCTTCCCTTCTTACATGAATCAATCCTATCTATCTGCAGCACTTAACCTGCAGGAGAAGTGTTGCTCAGCAGCCTTGTAAATTGTCACATGTGCCAAATTCAAAAGGTCTCAAAACCTCTTACTTATGTCTTTCTTAAGAGGTAGAACTGATAGTCTGCTCTTTCTGCATGCTGTAAACAAGGTGACAAATTCTACACAGGAGTCAGTGATGGATGAAGTTCAGAAAGGGCTGAATTAGTTTTGCCAAAAGTAATTTTAAATTAGGCTAAAATATTTGTAGCTGGTTGCTATCTTCAGCTGAACAAATGAGCATGCTCACCTCTGAACCTTGACAGCAAAGCCAATTCAAGGAGTTCTTGTGAGGATAGCAGCTCTGAGCATGTTGCTGTGAGTCAAGGAATCTAGTCCTCAGGTATCTGGACTGGAGCTTGGGCTCCTTGGTCCATCCTAGAGAGGGGTTTCTGTGTGGCTGGACCTTGTCAATATGGGGACAGAAGGTCTTCACATTCATCAGTCCATGTCTGCCATGTAATGCTGCTGATGAAAATGGGTGGATTTATGTATAGCTTATGCTATATACAATCAGCTTCATTGTATGTAGCAGAGAAGTCAGTAATTTTCAGCATTTTATTGGTTACTAAAAATTCTTCAAGTCTGAATGTAATTGAAAACAGAGAAGTAAGTAAATTGTTGATAAATGGTATGATTCTGCAGTACCTCATCAGCCTACAGAAATTCCTCTACCTGTGCTTCAGAGGCTTAAACAGTTCACAGGACAGGTGAAGGAAATGATCATTCATTTTGTGGTCTATGCTCCCCTCAGTGTCCCTTTGTGCATCACGTTCCTGGAAGGCACCATCACCACAAAAAAAAAAAAAAAAGAAAAAAAGTCGTTTTCATCATGTTTTCCGGAAGGACAGGTTATAAAAATTTGCAGAGGAACTCACTTCCAAACACACATCCTTGGCTATGGGGTTGTTCTCTCATTGCTAATGATTGCAGTCATTTCTCATGTATTAAGTCCCTATAAAAAAGCAACAATACCCTAATCTTAACTAAAGCTATACTCATTGTGTTCATTCTGTTGCAGGTATGCCACAAGCAGCATTTCACATTTTTGCTGAAAGGAGGGGGATGGTGAATTTTGAACCACTAAGGATATTTGATTGCTATTTTTAGAATTTAAACACCTTTTTATGTTTCACATATTTCAGTTTTTCTGCCTGTCCAAAGCTGAAACAGGATGCTGTTTCAAACATCACTTTATGTTCATGAACAAGGCAAGGTGATCTTTCAACATATCAAATTCTACTAAAGTAGAAAGAAAATAATTTTATAGAGTGTTTTTGCATATGTTATTAAGATTCAAGTCTTGATTTCTTCCCCTTCTAAACAGTGTCCCAAAGACCTGTGGTATCCTCTGTGTTAAGTGCCGGGTTCAAGAGATTAAGGGCAATGACTGGCATCTAGTTCACTTTTATTTCCATTTCAGTGCAACCTCACATCGCTATACATCTGTTTTGTTGATTCAGAAGAGCACTTGAGATGCTTTACAGTTGATTTTGACAAGTGCTACAATTTGATATGGGTAGATAATTCTTGCTGAGATGATTTCAAAAGTACAGAAATTATAATTTTGAGTAGATATTACCTTTCTTTAGGATCAGAATTTTCATGTAATATACTGTGCACTTAAGATACTTAATCACATTTTCCTTTTTTTAAACATTACATTCTTTCCATCTAATCTAGTAAAGTATCGCAAATTAAAATATTGTTCTAAATGTATCTTGTATTTTTTTCCACGCACTGTGGACAGCTCATGTAAAACCCACTTTAAAAAGTGGTTCCTCCTAACTTCCCCAAAACTATTTGGTTTGGAATTTAATTAATGACAGGACAGACTGTATGGTAGAGCTGATTAATGCACACCTCGGGTGCATTTCACCTCATGCTTCCAGCACATCTGAGGTGTGGATTAATCAGTGCAACTGCTTAGTCCGAAGTGTCTTAGTGTGATTATAAAATGAGCATATGTTAAAAAATAAAAAACTCAGATACGACAATGTATTCTTACACTACCCCGTATCACACACTCAGATGGAATTTGGAAAAAAAAAAAAAGAAAAGAATTACATTAAATTTGAAGTCTAAACACAACAGAGCTGTTTTGCTGACATGTTATATGGGGTGGTATGAGAGCATTCCATCCTGCCTGTGCCCTGTTCTACACTCTGCACCCTGTTCCTCGGGGGCATAACAGAATGACAAAGCCATTGTCACTCCCCAGTTTTGGACCCCTTCCTTTATCCCCTCTCTGGCTGAATTCTTTACTCTTTTTCCTTCTCTTTCCTGTTCTGTTATTGTCCTTCTGCCTTAGGCGTTTCTCCATGACACCAGTATTTACTCAATATGAGCCTGTGCTTTCTTGCATTGGTGGTCCCCAAGTACGCTCAGCACATGAATTGATGAGGGAAAGACCTGTCCTTGGCTAACCTCTGTGAACACTGTAGTGGGGTTAACTTCAGATTTACACCACAGTAACTGACAGCTTAAGTATTCTCAGTTGGAGGTTTTCAGCAGAAAGTCTGGCTTGGTACTTCAAAGAAATATGGTGTAGGATGGGCAGTGAAGTCCTCAACTTTCAGAAGGGACACCTGCCAGAAGTTTGTCTTCCTCTAAAGGAGAATTGACTAATTTATACTGAAAAATTGCACATTTTAGCAGAAATGCTGTCAGAATATGATTTGAAAAATGGCAGGGTTATGTATCATGATTCCCTGATAACTTATTCCAGAGACATGCATGAGAAAGTGAAAGCTTTTGCCTTGCACGTGCGTGCATCTTCCCCAGGCATCTGATCCTCTGAATATCTCCTTATGCTGGTTCTGGTTGGGATAGAGTTAATTTTCTTCATAGTAGCTAGTATTGGGTCTATGGTTTGGATTTGTGCTTAAAACAGTGTTGATAACACAGAGATGCTTTCGTTACTGGTGAGCAGTGCTTACAGAGAGTCAAGGCCTTTTCTGCTCCTCACACAACCAGTGAGCAGGCTGGGGCGCACAAGGCACTGGGAGGGGACACAGCCAGGACAGCTGACATCAACTGACCAAAGAGATATTCTACACTATATGGTGTCATGCTCAGCATGTAAAGGGGGAACATTGGGAGTGATGGCATTTCTCTTCCTGAGTAACTGCTACATGTGATGGAGCCCTGCTGTCCTGGAGATGGCTGAACACATACCTGCTGGTGGGAAGTGGTGAGTGAATTCGTTGTTTTGCTTTGTTTGCAGGTGCGGCTTTTGCTTTACCTGTTAAACTGTGAGTTTTCTCACTTTTACTTTTCTAATTGTCTTCCCCCTCTCACCAGAGTGGGCAAGTGAGTGGCTGAGCGGTGCTTAGTTGCCAGCTGGGGTTAAACCACAACACTACTGCAGCTGAGAGACTCCCATCGAGTTCAGCCTGGTTTGCCAGTTTGTGGCTCCAGGAACTTCAGTGGGTGGCATCCTCATTGGTCTCTATTTACTCTGTCCCTTTGAAAAGAGAATTCAGCTGGAAGTCTCTAAGTTTAAAATAGCAGAGTTTCTGGAGAAGAGTGGGTTTTTTTTTGGTTTTGTTTTGGGTTTTGGGGTTTTTTATTCCTTTTTTTTTTAATTTCCTCTCTAGAGAAGAGAATATAGCCTACAGTTTTTAAAATACCATTGGAAATGAGAAGCTGCTCAGTTGTGGGGGAGTGTGAAGGGTCTCCTAGGAATCAAACAGACTAGCAAAAGGGAGAGAAGTGTCTGGAGCAGTGATGGAGGGAGGACGAAGCAAGCAACAAAAATAACAAAGTAGGGCTGAGGCTAATATATGGGAGGGAGCAGAGGGAATTTAGAGAGCAGAGGGGGAAAGGCGTATGTCCAAAAAAGGAGAAGATGATTAGAGCAGGAGATGGGGGGGTGGGGATAGGAATGCTAAAAAGCCCCACTTTCTATCAAACACAAAAACGAGGGTCTGAAATGGCACACTCTGCTCAGGGGACTACTCCTTACTGACGCAAGCAGACACATTGAAGTCAGTTATTCAGATAACGGCTGCAGGAATGAGCCCCGTATTCACAAAAGGATTTCAGATCCGTGCTCATTGCATTCTTGTAGCTATTGCTGGGCTGAATTGCCATGTGGCACAGCAGCTCCGCCATCTACTTACCTCTACTTGCAGCACTCCTGTGTGTCTTTTATGCTATGGTTTGCTGGCCACAAAGCTTGAAAAGAATTCAAATAAAATAAAAAGAAATCTGCTAAGAGACGTAAGCCTTGCCCTTCTGAAATGCATGTGAGTGCTTCTGTTTAGCACAGCCTGAATGTGCCCAAACTCGATGGAGCTGAAATCTGTATCAATATTTTTAGTTGAAAAAAACAGTTGATTCAGCCATAGTTTTTTTAATAAATATGTTTCCTGTCACGTTTAGCTTATGGTGTTAGGTGTAAATACTAATGAAGTCTAGCCGCAGATATAGAGATAAATTCCTAAATGTAACTTTTATTTTCTCTTCTGCTAAATGCACATTCTACATTATTTTTTTCAGATGAATAGTCTTCTTTCTAGTCAGTAGTCACATTGAGGTTTATAGGTTCATTCACATAAATTAGGAATTGTTGAAGAAATAAGTGTTTATGCAGAATCCATCCCACAAATAGCAGAGAAAAATCAAGTAAGGTAATTCATGCAGGACTCGTGATATATATACAGGGCTACTCACAAAGTTTCCTCTAGTGTTACATTTGTATTCATATATGTCAAAAACGCAATGTTATTTCTTTTTAAAATAAATTGGAAGCACAAGTCTGTGGTGTATGATTATTTTATTAACTGATAAATCAGCTAGCTCTCAAGGGCATGGAAGAAACATATTTATTTAATTTACAAATAAACTGTATCCATTCCCCATTCCCATCCTTTGTTAGAAATATGCATTGCACTAACTTATTCCAGTGTTTGATACTCAGGGATGCTTAGACATATTGTCAAAAGGTAAAGAATTTTTTTTAAATTATTTTTAATCTCCAGACTTCACTGCAAACATAATCTCATGCAATATGAACAAATGTGTATATTAAGAATATGTTTTCAGCGAACATGTGCTTTCATAGTCATGTAACTGGTATTTCTATAGTGACATTCCAACTGTAGGCACACAAGTCCATATTTACCTTCTGAATAGGACAGACTGACATCAGTGCTGCTGAAAGCTGGTGGTTTCCTACCAGTAAGGCCAAAAATGTCCTTGTCCTTCATGAAGACCCAAATTAGTGGATATCTGCACCCATGCAGAGATGCTTCCCTGCATTTGAATATCTTGGATACAGTGTAAAAATTTGAATAAATGCAGATAAAATACAGGTTGGGTTGGTTTGGTTTGGTTTTTTCCCCCTATGACAAATCACAGGCTCTTCTAGAAGATGTGAGAGTTGACAGCTACTTAGTTGAGAGCATTCTTATGTCTTTTAAACGCTTATAAAAAAGGGTTATTCCATAATTACCCATTACGGGGACAAAAACTTCTTCAATTATGGAATAACTCCTTTTTTTTTATCTTCTCTTAGTTGTAGAATCCCATTCTAATCTCCTATTTCACTGAATAATTTACTATTAAAAATGGATGAAAATGCCAGACTTTCTTTCTTTGTTCTTTTCCTATGTATATATATTAGAGAAAGTATCCTAGTTTAACAAAGGAGAAATACATTCCCTGGTACTGCCTACATCACACATCTGCTGTTTTCTATACTTAACTCAAACTGAGTGCTTCTACAGCCATGAGCAGCAAGTCTCTGTCTGTATACTTGGTATCAACTGCTGTTGTCTTAAATGCAATTGAAAATCAGGTACAAGTTATGCTCTATTGCATGCAGCAGGTTTGGGTTCATCTTAACCCCATAAGTGCATCTATGCCATAACAAAGTGATGGTAAAGACGAGAAGAAAACACATCATACAGTCCAGAAAAAAAAACCACTGAAGAAGAAGAAATTAAAATCCTACAGAGCAAAAAACAGGTAGGTTAAGGAATAAAAGCTTATATTAAATATATGTAGGGAAGTAACCACTGAACAGTGCTCAAGAAAAGGAAAAATCATGATTCTGATACTTTACTCAGCTAGGTAACTTCATTATTTCAAATAGAATTGTTGGCAATAGCAGGAGAACTCATTAGGATCTGATTCTGCAATACTTATTTCATAAATATTCTCACTTATTGTGGCTATATGTTTAAAAAACTTTATTTACTCCACATAAATGTAATGTTGTGGGATGGGGTCTTGTCTGCTTAACTTAGACAGCTGATTTTGAGTGGTTCGAAAAGCAGTCCTAAGGCTTCTCATCTGATTCCTTATCAAGCTTATGGAGAGCAGCAGGCTTATTTAAAGGCTGGGAATGACCCTGCATGGTTAAGGCTTAACAGCAGACATTTACTTCTTGAAATTTCTTTCCAAGCAGTCACCTACCTGGGAAACTTTGACACATGATTTAGGACAGGTTTTTCGCCA
>NW_026913209.1:3160000-3182500 GCF_034315485.1 Pezoporus occidentalis
CATTGCCACTTGCAGTGCCAAATATAACCTGCAATTTTGGAGGTGTGTGAAAACAAGAAGTAAGTTGGGGAGGAAAAAAAAGAAAAACAACGAACAGTATCCTTTCAGAGTTCAAGAAGAAATATTCTGTGGTTTGGTTCTCTTTCAAGTTTGTTCCGATTTTGTCCCAGATATTTCACCTACTCTGCTTCTAAAGCCTTTCTGAATAAAAAGATAAGCCCAGGAAAACAGAAGAAACAATGTTGATAGCCAGTGTATGTATACCTTCCTGGAGAAGGACCAAAATTCTATCAGGAACAGGAGTAAAATAGGTCTCTGTGATGATTCTTTGAAATCAAATAAGATTTAGTACAGCATGTGTATGTGGTTTATTAGGCAAAACTCTGTAAGGTAAGTTTTCTAAAGTAAATTTCCAGTCTGTTTTTTCAGCTGGATAATCTATTAAATTTAGCTTTTCCCACTTCAACCAGTGCTTGTTAAAAGTTCTCCCTTTGTGTCCATGTGTTAAGATGATGGACAATATTTGCTGATTCAAGCTTATCTAAGCTTTTAACAGGAAAAGCTTGGATAAGCTTAACCTTTTTGAGCAAAAAACTTGTAACTGCCTGAATCTGAGGAATGGTTTCACAGTAATAAACACAAGTAGTTTATGGAACTCTGCTGACGAAAAGAAAAACCTTCTGCATTAACACTTTCATGTCCAGTTTTAAAAATGGCTTTGAATAATTTTTTTGTCTTAATCTATCCTTTACTTATATCGTTGGACTGAAACTCAGCTGGAAAGAATGGCATAAACCAAAGCATGAGCTTCCTGCTCACTGATAGAGCAGAAAAATATTTGCAACTCAGGTTAAGTTTTCTGCTCCTGGTAGTTCTGAAAAATCCACAGATAGCCCTCACCTCACTTACCATCTATTTGCCTCCATTTTCTTAATTATAAAATAGTTTTCCTTGTGGTATTACGGTAATTACTCCAGAGCAGTTTTCTGGGGCCAGGAGAGATATTTGATAGGTTTAAGGTGTCTCATAGTGTAACTGACTGGGGTATCCTCTAGACACTGAAATGGGGACCAGAGCAATCCACTTTGCACATCCCTCTTTCCCTCTTCCTCCTCTCCATCCATAGCAGCCTTGCTGCGCTGATCTCAGCACTATATCAAAGAATGCAGGGAGGTCACTGTTTAGTTTTTGTTCGGTTGGTTGTTTTGTTTTGTTTTGGTTTTTGTTTTGTTTTTTACAGAAAAAAGAGGGACAAGTTCTGACAGAGAAAAAGCAATTAGTGTGAAAAATAGAGTGGGACAGAGCACAGCCCTTTTACAAAGATAAATTCCTTTTAGCATTGTCCACTGTCCCTAGATAATATGCCCCTGCGTATGTTGGTCCTTTACCAACCCATAAGGAGGAAAAAAAGAAAAAAAACAGAGAGAAAGAAGAGTCAGGCAGTGAATTTCATAGAAGAATGTGGAGATTGAGGGTGTTTAGTGTTGAAAGAAAAAAGAATAAATTAGAACTTCTCTGAGTGTATTTTAAGCATCTTTAAAGTTTTAAAGTGAAGTTATTGTGCATAGTAAGAAAGACCATTTTCCCCATGGATATTAGCTAATTGATTGCTTCAGGGGCAGAATAGGTGGCAAAAGAAAATGGATTCAAAACTAATCTTACTAATAAAACCAAACATCTTACAAGACTTCTCATCTTCAGAAATGTTTTGAGGTTCATCTGTATTGCGTACTTTACTGCTTGAACAGTCATCTATACAGAGCACAGCAAGTATTATCACAGTGTTTGTGTTTCACTAGAATGTGTTTTTGGTGCATCCTTCACGTTCCGTCAAGTGACAACACACAGTTGGCACTTGTCCTTGCAAGACAACAAAGATGAAAGGAACAGCTGGTCTCATCTATCTATGCTATCAGAACTCAGTGAATAATTTGCAATGAATAATTTAGTCTTAAAATGTCACTTTTTTACGTTCTTGAACTATTTGTGAAACTGTACATTTGTTAATTAGGTAAGAATTACTAGAATCAATAAATATATTGCTGGTACACTCCATCCTCAAATTACAAATAGTTAAGTCAGACATCTCCTTCTTCACTGACATCAGTTGCTTTTCCCAGATTCCAGCCAATCCAGATTGACCTGCTCACCACCTCTGCATAGTATCAGTGTTGGTGGCAGTTTTCACAATTGATGGAAGTTAGAACAACCTAAAGGCTGCACTAAATTGCACCAGGACACAATCAGGATTGAAAAAACAGGATTAGATTTAGGTAGAAAGATTGCTGAAAAGACCTTATCACTTTCCTCCTTGGGTGAAATAACAGGCATTCAGAGACACATGAGCTGGCTGCAACTCACTTCATTAATCAAATCAATGTGAATTTCAAATTTCAAATATAATATCTGAATATACAATTTTAAATTGGTGCTGGTGGAGTTTCCAGCATTTGAATTACAAATTTGCTTTTTGCTAATCCATTCCCTAACAGAGATCAAACACTTGAAAATTCATGAAAAGCAAACATGAAAGGGTCACAAACATGGTCAAATGTTACCTGGCTGTTTAATTCAAATGGATACTCAAAGAAAATGTTTCCAATATTTGTTCAGCCCCTTCTTTCTAGTTAGCTTAAAAAATTAAAGTTAAATGGCAGACTAATACTATGTGCAAATCAAGGAAAAGAACCAAGGAGACTGGGAGATAGAAATACAGATCATAAAGAGACATGGGTACATCTGGAGTCATACTGGATATCAGACTGAGTCTTTGGATGCTTGCATCCATAGCTGGGGTTTAACCTCTGATAAAAATATCTGTAAAATTTGGAAACAAGTTTAAATTTTGACTACTTCTGTCATCCATCACCACTGTGATAATCAGTTCTGCTGTATATGCGTTGCTAGAAAAATATATTAATATCAAAATGTGCACTTATATTTTGAGCCAGTCATGAAAGTTTAGCAATTTGGGTACACATTTCCTTTCTGTTTCTCTGTTGCAAGTGCTATTGACAGCAAAGTCAAATATGCCTTTAGCAAAAAGGAAAGAAGTAACAGGGTTCTTGTTTCTAAAGTTCTGCCTAGTCACATTCAGCACATATTTTATTTTCCTGCCTTACAACAATCTACAAACAGAACCTTCTCATTTCAGTTTTTCACACATTTTCTTTGTGTGAATCTCACTGAAATAGGCAAGCTGTCAGTGACAAAGCTTAGTGTCAATCTCTTATGAAGTCGAGAAATGGGAATTACAGAAGGAAAAAGCTAGTAGCCACAATCATTACTGTAACTACAAACTTCTTTCACTTCATCACCAACCTCATACTAGAGGGACAATCTATGATGCAAACCATCATGGATGTTATTGCTATTTCTGAAGAAATTTGATTTATTTAACAGGGGAATTCTTATGAGGAAAACACCCACAATGAAATTAATGTTCACCAGAGGAAAACCCAATTCTTCCATTCTTATGAATGCCATGGACTCCTCCCATGCCATAACTGTGTTATGAATCTAAGCATGACACTACTGCTTGTGCACCCACTTCAGTCCAGTCATGTTTATGAAAACCTTTTCCTTCAATAGAAAATTGCTTTTTGCAGGTGCAAAACTATTGCCTCACTGCAAGATCAAGCAAATGGAGGAACCAGAAGGTGGTCTCGTCTCATGCCCAGTGTGCTTTCCTTCAGTCTGTAGAGACCTCAGCTAATAGCTTAGTTGGGAACTCTCCACAAGTGCTGCAGTCTACAACTTAGTCTAGCAAGTAATACTGCTGAACTTGGTGACTCCACTTCTAGACAGTTGTTTTAAGGAAGATGTTGTAACTGTTGAAGATGGTTATAATAGGATTTTTGAAAAAGGAAACAGTTTTGGGGATATTTGAACCTTATTGTTGGTCATGAAAAAACATGAAAAAGTATGAAAAGACATACAAGTATGATGGATCAATTAAGGTAGCTTGCTCAAAGAATTCAAAATGATGGTTGCTGGATAGATAAAGTTGGAAGATCTCCCTAAAGATTCCAAAAGGAAATCGACAAAGCAAAGAAGAATTGATTAATTTCTGACAGTCAAGTATTGCAACCAGTACAGTAAAAATTGTTTGAGTCATCATGGGATAAAGAAGGTTTCTAGATTGTTTTCTTTCCCATCTCATGGTTTTGTGAGTGTTTCCTCCACCATCCTTCTTGCTGCTGCAGTTAAATAAAATAAGAAGTTTTGTGAGTAGGGAGTTCAATTTCGTTTAACAAGATGGTTACTTCACAAAAAGGACACTTTCCTAGAGGGAAGATCTCGATAGCTTTGAGAGACAAGATGATGATGTAACTCATGATGGCATTCTGTCAGGACCAAAGTTGTGGGCCCATGAGGAGTGAAATGAAGATTACCAGCACCCTGAAGGATGAGCTTCAGAAGTAGTACTGTTTAACAGGTCCCTTGTTTTGTTGCTTCTTTTCTCCTGGATGGAGGATTTCATAGCCTACATTTTTCTCTTGCTTTCTCTTTCTTAAAATAATTGAAGAAAGAAAAGGAAGGAACTAGTCTCAGAGCTTTATTTTTATTTCTTTTCCTTCAACATATGCAGATCTTGTTCAGCCAAGATCTTATAGATGCTGTGAGACACATTCAATGAGCCAACATGTGTGATTAATTTTGTATTCCTCTTCCTTCTGCCGTGGAAGTGATAAATCAGGAACTGGGTAAGTTTCAGGGTTGCTAACAGGATAGGTAGGCTCTTTTTACTCCATGCTATGGCTGAATGTTGGAGATAGCAGAGTTGAACTAAAACTAAGTAATTTAGAGGAGTCTAGGTTATCTAAACTAGATGTTATAGCTCATAGTAGCAGCTTTTCGTTCTCTACTGACACTGAGCAGCAGGAGAGGACCTCCAGAGGTCCTTTCCAACATGAATTAACCTGAGATTCTATAAAAGGAACTTAGACAAGTTTAGACCATATGCCAAATTTTTAGGTGAACAAGTTGAGTGAGATGAATCCTCCCTGACAGACTGATAAAAGATCTGTTCCATGTTTCTTTTAGGGTGTTGTGTGTGTTACAGGTATTTTTGTAGACTGGAGGCTTAGAGGAATCTTATGATTTGCTAAAGGCTCAACAACGTGATCAATCACTCTGCCTGTCAGCTTCCTGGTGTAGCCACCTGGACATTAGTAACACAATAATCAAGTCTTCCCCATTCTTTCATACAAAGAGGCCCAATTTCTCTTTAGACTCTTTTCTTGTATAGTTCTAGGTACATTATTGCATAATTTGCAAATGTCAATACTGTAAATATAGAAATAGTAAAATAGTAACTTTGGCCAATAATCCTACAGTCTGCTATATATTTGCAAATCTTAGCACCAGAGATTGTAGCCTTAGAGAAGAACAGGGATTTTCTGAAGAATCCACACAGACGTCACAGTAGATAAGACTGAAGCAGGACTACATTTTTACGAGAAGTGTGGACTATGTTTTTGTCACACCAGAATTATGACAATATATTCACAAGTATGGGTTCTCCACAGTGGCAAATGCATGCACTTTATTCGTTACTAGAATGTTACTAGCGATTTTATGTGGGAATAAACATGGAGGTCAAATAGTAAAAACTGTCTCTTTTTTTTGGTAAAGACACTGAAATACTATTACCACATTTCCCTAATATCCCTCACTTCCACCATTTCTATGCATTTCCATAACTGGACACAGTTTTTCTCTGGCCTTTGCATGAACAACCTGCCTCCCTAGGGGTCTGCATATGTGGACAAGAGGAGATACAAAAAGTACTTGAGTTGATATTTGTTGGCCGTTGGGACATCATTTACTTTTGTTTGAGAATTTACTAAGGGTATTTTCCTCTCCAGAAACATAATTTGGAAATAAACAAGCTTCTATAAATTGAACTAAAATTTCAAAGACTAAAGGCTTAACCCTTGAAGGTACCTGACCAGTCTAGCAAGCAATGGGTTAAAGTCTTGCTCAAATAAAAGAAAAGGTCTCATTTTAATTTACAATAATTTTAAAATATATAAGTAGAAAGGAGAAACTCAATGCATCTCAAATACAACAGCTTTAAAGCAGAAGCTGGCTACCCCATTGCCCATTTTTGTAACATCGATTTTCAGAATGCTCAAAGCTCAGCCAATATACCACTGTGTTGAAAAGTGGGATCAAAATAATATTGTTTTTCATCTTCAACTTATGTCTTTGCATATGCTACGTATTATCATATATGTCTATCTGATGTAGGCATATGCATACCTACAAGCATACATACATATATTTCTGTATGCATATTTGTCTACATTAGCACAATCTGAAAAAGCAACAACTGACTAAGCAAGGTGAAAGTTTTAAGGGAAATGTAATTTTAAAATTTTCATATTTATCATGAATAGTATCATGAGAGCCCTGAGGATAAAGATCTAAATAATACAGTTGAAAATGATATTGTTCGTGTGAGTTAAAAACATACTGTGGAAGCCAGGACCATTGTTTCTGTGTGTATACCTACATATTCATCTATATCGGTACCTCTATCTATACACTGGAGTAGAGAAATATTAGCTAACAATAGATGCATCTAATTGAAATGTGTATGAATGGTATGTACTATGCACTATCATTTCTTTCTGCAACTAATTTAGAATTCAACAGAATAATATGAAGTCTTTTACTACTTAATTAAACTTTTGTAATGCCTGTTTTACCAAGATGAATAAAATGCATAAATTGCATGAGGTGACATCTAATGCACACAAAAAAGAGAAATGTAAAAAATCAGAACCGTGGGTACATTAAACTGATTCTTAATAATTGAAACCAATTTAATCATTTGAGATTATTTTATTCTAGCTGACGTAATACTGTAGCAGTTTTATTCTAATTATAACCTGTTTCATTTTACTCTGCCTTTCTAGTTAATTATTACAGCCAATTTGTAAAATGACATGGTTCCACATTTGCATAGGTCACTATTAAATAAATGAATAGCTGAAATTACTCTAGCATTGAAGTGTCAACTTTGGTAGAAGTCAAGAGGACTTCAAATGTTCTTCTAACACCCCTTAATGTGTTAATGACCACTATTAAACTGCAATTAAAAGGCCAGAGAAAAAAATGCATGAAACAGTTAATAGAAAAATAGCAGAGACACAATTAAAACACTTTGGTTTTTGACTGATAGAAAATATAGTGATATGCTGAAAGAAGTATAGTATGAATCTATGCCTAACACATGACAGAACTGACAGTTTAATGATAACAAATCATAGGCTGCCTTTTTTGGAACATTACACGTCAGCTTGACATTAACATCGGTAGTAAACAAGACAATGTAATGATTTTACCTTGTATTTAAATTGCTACTTATTATGGTACTAAATAATAGCTTTAAATAACTTGGTGTCCAGGCTAGTGATGTACTGTGTTTGCATGAGACGGTAATGAAAGATATGTTTGAGTTTTTTGTCATCCTAAATAAAGGATATATGTATGTCTTAGCTGTGCAGCCTACCACGTTTGCATCTGAAACCTTTTCTGAATCCATAACACTGTCATTAGGTTTGTTTGCTCATGAGAGGAATGAGTAGCAATGATCTAGTCTTATCACAAAGCAGATCAGATTTTTAGGTATCAAGTGGTGTGTATATAACTCCTAGGCAGCAGCTCAATTAATCAGAACTATGCTAGAGCTATCATATTAAACACTGTTACTTCAAAAGCATACTTTACTGAGAGGTGAATGCAGTAGCACAGGGATGGTTCGTGTGATTTCAAAAACTAAATTATGCTCAACATGAAAATCAACATTATGTCTGAAAATTTAAATACATATGTCAGAAAATTCAAAGTTATGGTTCCCACAGGAATTAAAATTTGACCTCCGTGTACATAGGTAGTATTTCCTATTACTACTACATTTTAATCATTCATATAATCTAAATCTCTGCAATCTAGCTATGTTTGCATGGGAAATATGACATCTTGATTTTCTGTTTATTATTTGTGTGTTATGTATGCTCATCCATAAGGTTAAATTTGCTTTATGGGTTAAATCCTGTTCTCAGTTACACCATGTAAAACAAAGCTATTCTTAGCAATTCAGAAGACTTAAGTAATTCCATTACTAGAAACAGACTTATTTTCGATATCTTATGCTAACTAGAACAGGATTGCTGCTCTCCCTGAAATTCTGCCTGTGATATTGCTTAGTCCATTGGAAATAGGCATTTGCTTCTTAGATCATTAGACTAAAATGCCATTGTTCTTTCTTATCATTATGTCTTCTCATTTAGGTAAAATGAGCAAAGAGAAAGATCATCATGTTACCTTTTGTATGCTTACTTTGTATAGACAACATGCATGTTTTTATTCTTTCTTCTATAAATTGGTATGAAAACAGAAGTGGTCTTCCCTTTCCCCTTACATTTACTTCATTAAGCATGTAATGTCAGAAAGCCACACAAATTTGGAGGAAGATTCAAACACGATGTTGTACATTCTTATGTGGGGACAAAATTAAAGTTTCAGAGGACCACGTTTAACAGAATATTTAGACATTCAAAAATGTAGATAGGCTCCCAGTGGGATTTTCAAAGGTTAGATTATTTTGAAAATCCTGCTAGGCACTGAGTGTATTTCTTTGAAGTTCTCATACATGTGTAAGTTCATACATTGGAGAAAAAAATGCACATAATCAATGAAATAATTGGAATAGATTCAACCATATCTATTTCATGTGCACCACAGATTTTCATGTGCTTAAGTCTGTGTCCAGATCAATGCAACTTCTTTTGCTATTAAAAGTGAGAGATAGTAGTTACATTGTGCAGCTGCAGCACTAAATTGTCCATTATTTATAGCTTGTCTATTTCAAAATCTCGTTTCTTTAAAACATTCAAGGTTCTAGTCCTGCTGAGGCTTAAACCCCAGCTAAATGTGAATGGGAAAATTTAAAAAGAAAATAAAAAAAAAGAGAGCAAGATATTTTATCATATTTGTACAGTTAAAAATATTATTGAAATTTGTATTTTTCCAGGTTTTTCAGATTCCAGCAACTTGGCATTTAGAACTGCAAAGGATAAGAAACCTTAGTTCACTTTCTTGGAGGGCATTTTTATGCAGACATTTTGGCTGGGAGCTCAGGTTCACCAAAAATGTATATGTACGTAACAACTATGTTATATCACTTTTATAGAGTCAGAACTTTATCTATTCTTGCTAGCCTCCTCTATGGTTTTTCCCTTTTCAGTGGTCTTTACTACCTGTCAGTACAGAGGAGAGCCCAACAGACCCTTTTTTTTCTCTGTGGATCCCAACATGAGAGCAGTTTACAGCCAGGCCAATGGAGACAGGCAGAGGCACAAGTGCTGTCCTTGGAGTCCCTTACATGTACTTGTTCTCTGGCCCTGGACTTCAGAGTAGTTCTCAGCCTGCAAAGTCTTGCTCCAGAAGCCCGAGCATGGCAGCAGAGCCTCTTATTTACAACATCAGCACAAACAATCCCATGCACCCAATTGCCCAAGCAGCACTATATACCATCACCGGTCAGCCCAGGGTGAAAGAAAGAAGCAAGTGTATATTAAAACTCAGAGAAGTCACATGGAGGAATAAACTTATGTAAAGGAAGAATACAATATATCATCCGGAGCTCTACAACAAAAATATAGAAATATTTGTGAAGCAGAAGTAAATACAAACGTATTTGGGCTTTCTGTAGGGAATAGCATCAACTAAAGTACAGAAATGGTGACATGGAGGAGTAACTCCAGAAAAGGGATAAGATTAAATGGTACCAAACTTAAGTTTTCTTTTAAAATTACATTAAAACCATAGTGACATTAGTTAAACACTTTAGTTAACTTGTAATATTTGTTAGCACTTTTAAATTGATATTTTATTGAACATAATTTTGGAAATGACACAAACTAGTACTAGTAAGCATGTAAAAGTGGCAATTCAGTGAGCGACAGTAAGTTTTTATGTTGGGGGAGGGGAATCTGGACATATAAACTCATTTAAACATGTGTGGAGGTTTTTCTTTTTCAGTTTGCTTTTAGTTTTCGAAAGTGTTTTGTGAAAAACCAAACTGAACCAAAGCAACAGAGAAAACCACCCCACCTACTAATTACTTTTGAAAATATTTAGGTTGACTTTCCTGGTCACATTGTAGAAGTGGAATTTGATGCAGGACTAAAGATACATATATATATGTATATTTAATTGTAAAGTTGAGAAAAATGTAGATCTATTTAAAGCAGGGATGACAGTTGTTGAGCACTGTGATGTATCATCTTGACATGAACTGAATGAGGTAGATTAGTGTCTGACACTAGCAATGTCAGAATTTACATTGCAGCACACACAAAATCTGTGGAAATATACTATTAGCACTCGAAGTAAGCAGTGATGAGTAATGAGATAAAAATTGACAGTGTCAATAATCATAAGCCCTCACAGTCAAGAATAATGAACAGTACTATGTGTATGTATATTAATGTGTGTATATCTGTCTGTCTGAAATATATCTGTAGTAACTTTCATTACACTAAATTTTGTAAAGCCACAATCCAAAATCATAGGTATGACAAGGATTCTCAGTAACATAGACTACTGAAAGTCTACAGAGTGTGATATATCTACATATAGATACTCCATATGTATCTTCACCTCTGCACATGGTGTGAGCATAGAGTTCATATTCATGCTTGTGCTATTTCACTTGTCATAAATGGGTCTAACAGGTACACAGATAAGGAAAATATGCAGTTTTGGCAGGACTACTTTTCTAAGTACTGATTTGCTTGTTTAGAAGCAGACCAATAGTAAGTTTTGCAGGCACAGCGGAAAGCAGATACATATCTACTATAACACATACCAGGAAAAGAGTATCATTATCAAGTAGTTAGTCCAGTTTGATAAAATTTGTTTCCAATATGTTGGGCAAATGACAGAAGAAATTGGGTCTAAAGTCCCTATCACTTTAGGGTGCACTAGTAGTATTGCTGAATATCCTGCCTCTGGCATGAGGAGGAGCTGCAGCCATCTGGCTTTGCTGGAAAGTGCCTGAGGTACAAGTGTATCCAACAGCTGCACCTCAAGGTCAACCCTGACATGGTAAGAAGGCCCTCAACTAAACAAGGAGAAGGTAGCTCCTTCACATTGATGAGCGTACTACATGCTAGGGAGTGAGAAGAAAGTTATTTGAAATCCCCTTTGTGATCAAGAAACCAGCTATTGATGGCATATTTGGGTCAAATCACTTTTTCCTCAGTTTCTCTCTGTAGAAGCACCCTTCAAAGTAAATCACTTCTTTGCCAGTCTCAGATAAAGTTATTATTTCAATGCCAACTCTGGATAGCCACTGAAATGTTATAAGGGTGGAAAATATGTTAATGCCTTAATGAATAGATGATTATTATCTTTTCTCCTTTCTCCCTAATAATGTTTGTATCATCTTGACATGAAATGGACGGAATAGATTAGGGACTGCCACTAGCAGTGTCAGAAGTAATGCTACATTGTATGAAGAAATTAAATAATGTGTTTTGCAGTCCACTACCATAAATATGGAGAGATACAAACTTGGCAAGAAGCTGTGTTTTCATCTTCAGTAGCATGGAGCAGAGGTCCAAGTATGTCCTTCTGGTCCACCTACAGATCCCACAGCAACTGTTAACAGTGCCCCAGGAAGACAGTGGCCAGGACAGATCTTTAAAGATTTATTCTTCCCTATTTATCAAAAAAAATCTTACACAAATTTGTTGCCATCTAAAGTTAGTAATAAAAATAGGAAAATGGTGATGTTTCATTGCTGTGGAAGGTAGGAAGACAAAACCTTTAAGAAAATGGAAGCTGTCAGAAAACATAAAAACAAATACAGTGAAATACCAAAGACTAATTGAACTTCCCATATGGAAAGAGAGCAACACTAATGTCTCATTTAGATTTCTACTGCCCCTTTTGGGGAGGAAATGAAATAATGGGCATCTGCATGTTGTATCTGCTGAGATTTTATTTCATTTTCTTTCTTTTTGTTGCTCTATAAAACAAAGTTTCCAGAATGATTTATGTGTCAGGTTTATAGTTGCAGTTTTTCTAATGGAGCAATTTTATTTTAAAAGGTAAAATATATTTTGTAACCTACCAGTGACATCATTCTCCACATTGGATCAATTATCTGTGTGCTGAATAAAGTTTAATTGAACCCTTTTAAATCTGTGCAGCTGTTGTGCAGTGAAATAGGCAGGTGGATTATCTCATTAGTATTAATCTAAATGTCCTGTGGTCTCTGCACATTCTAATGTGTGTGGTGTATATGTTTGGTAATAGTTCTTAAGTTGTTAAAAATGAGATAAGTAATACAAGAAAACTTTGGTAACCATTTATGTAATATTTGGTTCTTAAATGGGATGAATTAAGGACATTAAAATGATGAATGATTCCACAAAACCTATTCCAGCAGACAGAGTGAATCAAAGTATTAATTTGAAAACTTCTGAACTATTTTAATTTTATTTTAGGAGTACTCTGGTTTATGCATTGATGTTATTATCAGGATTTTAACACGTTTTCCTTCCAATCATTTAAGCTAACTTAAATCCTTTTGTAAGTTTTACCAGCATCAAACATTTCTCCCGCACCTTCCAAGAATGTATTTTCAAAAAATATTATTTGCTCCTATGACAAACTTCTGACACTGCTTAAACAAATGATTAGGGTATAGAGCTGAAAAAATGGGCCAGGGCTGCAGCATGTATACAATACTACAAAGTAACTGGGCTATATTGGCTTAAATATCTGAGAATGTAGCCCACTGTTTTCAGATCTGAGGGTGGAAGATCAATGGGAGCTCCATTTGGGGATGGTACCACTGAATCCAGTGGATATTAATGTCAGGTAGTACTGAAGTTACTCAATAAGAAGCTGGCCTGCTGAATATATCCAGAATTTAAAGGTCAGTTTTGCACCTGTGTCCAATAAAGAGACTGGAAGAAAACACGCTTCACACTACTGCTAAAGGGGCACCCCCTGTGGGCACTGGGATAACTCCAGCCTTGCCAGCTCTAAGGAGAGAAAGGAGATTTCCCTGTCCACAGGAAATTCATCTTTTGTTTGCATGGGGAAAGGAGCATGTTGGTGAGCTCCTGGGGCTTGCAACTCTGGAACACAAGAGTAATCCTTCCTCTGATGATCACAGTATTTTTTCTTCTGGGCTGGTGTTGAAGACCCCCTTCTTATCTTCCTAAAGAGCAGAGTACCAGAAAAAGTTCCCAAGAAGAGAAAAAGCTCAATTTTCAGGAAAAAAAAAAAGAAAAAGGAACAAAAAAGAAGGTCAACAAGATAAAGAGAAGAAATTGTCAAAACCAAAAAACACATCACCAATTACCTGTGAGAAGAAAGGGAAACTCTATGAATACTGACTGATCAGCAAAATTTTACTTTAGTTCACAGGACAGTGTAGAAGCTCAACGTGTTACACATACGTAGCTCACACCAAATCCATCACAATGAATGTCTAGAAGTGATAGCAGATCAACTACATAGGCTAACGACACTCAAGTAACTCCTTAGCCTGCAGTGTCTTCTATGAGCCCCCACATTTAGTAACATGTAAACTACCATCTTGGGATGTGCCATCTCTGCAGCTAAATGAGTTAATTCAGGTATGAGGAGCAGTGGTCACACAGAAATACAGCAGTATTTCCTCTGAAGAGCAGAGGAAATCAGCCAGCATGGAGGGCCACACTGTTAAGCTGTTTCCACAGCTTGCTTGGCACTGCACAGCAGGGTTTACTGGAAGCATTCGACTTACATCTTTATGGTATATTGGGAAATTTGAAATTGGTTCATTTAAAAATTGTGATGTTGTGTATTTGTACTAGAAACTTCTGGAGTTAAAGTAATATTTTGCTGTCTTCCTCCTGACTCACCTTCCTTAAGGCTTGAGGTAAAAAAGCAGATTTTCAAACTCATTAGTTGTCCTCTGTGTCTCAGTGGAGGATAGGTACCACGTACCAACACTGCAGAAGTTATAAGTTATCCTGGTACCTAAAAATAACATGGGAACAGATGCCCATAAATATACATCCAAGGAAAACAGTGTAGAAATACATATTGTGCGCATATGGAATTTAGCAACAATCAGAAGTTCTCAGGAAAAGAGCTAAAGATGAATGAAGTCATAAAAAAGGAATACTTCCCTGGGTCTTCAAAAGCCCTTTTTTTTTTTTTTTGCTGTAGTGCTGAAATTTTAAACTTTAGACAGCTTAGGCAGCACTTCAGCTGATCACAAGGAATGGGCATCCTAACCTGGGAGAACTCTCAGCCGCAAGTTTTTAAACAGTTGTTAAACATGCTTGTGAGCCTGATAGCAAAGTGTTACAGTTAAATGTTACATTCAGTTCCCCTTTCTATCCTTTAAATTTCATTCTAACCTTAGAAATATTAAGCAACAAATGTGTAACATGTAAGAAGTGTAAAGATGTGCCTGGGAGGGGGCTATGAGGAAAACACTTATAGGAATGTCCCCTTGCCAACAAGCATCGCTGCTCCATTTTATGTACCTCCCAAACAGCTGACTGCAGAAGCTACTTCAGCTCCAGCTCTGTTGTACGGCCTGGGGGATTAGTGAAAGAGACCACCCTGGAGGTTGTTAAATACTAAAAATAGTGTGCCTGCCAGCTGGGGGCCAATTGATTGCTGCTAGTGTGTGTAAGGCAGTGATGAGGGGGAGGTGGAGAGGTGATGGGATTTGCTCCTGAACAGTTGGCTTTGTGAAGGACTCTCACTGCCTCAAAGCTGTTGAGGCCCTTGCAATTGTCCTGTAGCTTCTCCCTGAGTGGCTGCTAGATTTTTTCCCTGGAAAAAATTATGGATCTAACATAGTCCTGAAGGAAACATCATTATTAGCAATGAAAGGGTTAGAGGCTTGCTCCTGCCTGGTACTGAGTATCTTCACAACCCACTGCATTTGACTGCATACAGGATCAAACCTTGTAAGAACTGTAAGGACTATAACGTCCTTCCCCTTAAGGGAGAAGGACTTGCAATAAGAACTTAGGGTATTCATTAAGTATCATAAAATGGTGCACAGCACTGTTTTGTTCCAGGAAAACAAGATTCTTTGCAGATGATTTTTGGAAATTGCCTCTTTTTCTTAAGGTCCCCAGGACATTCAGTAGGTATAGCAGTGTGTTTTTCAGTCTTTCTAATTTACAGTTTTATTTACAAAACCTAAATTAAATTTTTATATGCAAATGAAATGGCTTAGTTATTGCTGCAGGCAGAGGCTAGCAGGCGGGGTCTACCTTACGCTACATGTAAACAGGAATTAAATAAATTTTGCATGTTTATCTCAGTGTGGGACATTTATCTAGAGTGATAAATTGATATCTGTTGTTTGATTATGCTAATATTCACCTCTTTTTCTATGCTGCTAAGACTGTCAGCATTATTTGCCCAAGTGGGGAATGTGAGATATTGAAACATTAACTTTCTGTGATGCTGAAATTTAATACATTATTTTTTCTCTGTTTTCTATCTTTTGGTTCCTAGTCCGTGACAGATTTGTTAATTTTACTAATGACTTCTTAGTTTTGTTAATATCCTTTTGAGAAAGATTCTGTCGGAGACATTTTGACAGTCCTGTTAAGGCAGGACTATCCCTTACCCAGAGTCTTGATGAGATGATCAAGGAGTTCTAGAACATTTCTTTCTTTAGCCCAGTCTCTGACTGTTTTGCTCATCTGAGTCTGCTCATCAAGATCTCGTACATTGTCTACTGGTATAATTTTGGCAACTCATTGGTAGTTTTAGATAAGGGAAAGAATTGCTGCAAGGAAAGTTTTACTCTGTTACTCTAAGCTTGACAGGAATCAGTGCTGTTGATTTATGTTTGTGTCAGCCTATTGCATATAGGTACCCTCAGAGATGCACAGTGCTTGTTGCAGATAGAAATTATGGAAAATTAATTTTGAATTCTTGCTGTCTTTGAAATTACCAGGAGAAAAAGATGTGGTCAGAACTGGGTATAAGCACCAAATATTCCTGACTGCAGGACAGCTGTGTGAGTGAAGTCTGTGGTCACTATTTCACAGGTTAGAGGCAAAAGAATCTCCCAGTATTTCCAGATAGCCTTAGAAATGGTTACAACAATTCACAAAGAACTACTCTTATACCCAAATCTCTGCATTTAACTGCAGGACAAGCATATTTCACAGCAGCAGTTTGCCTGTTACTGAATATGAGGTCTGATAGAAGAAGTTAAAGAAGAAATTCTTTACTGTGAGGGTGGTGAGGCACTGGACCAGGTTGCTCAAAGAAGTGGTAAATGCTCCATCCCTGGTGGTGTTCAAGGTCAGGTTGGACAGAGCCTTGGATGACATGGTTTAGCATGAGGTGTCCCTGCCCATAGCAGGTTGGTTGGAAGTAGATGATCTTAAGGTCCTTTCCAACCCTAACTGTTCTATGATTCTATGTTGTGAGCCACAGAATTCCTTTGGTGCTTGTAACCTTCCCCATTGGTTGTACCAAGTTCTCAAAGATACACTGAGATGCTGAAATTCCCTGTTTCCGAAAAGGACCCCACCATGTTGGCCTTTGTAGTAAGACAACCTGTTAGCATCTTAGCTCCTCTCTTTCTTTAGTATTTGTACTGACTGAGTGATTTGCTACTTCCACACATGTTGGACAAGATATTATCCAGTGACCAACATCAATAAGAGCTGTTGATGCCTGAGATCTTTTATGCCTAGTCTTGTTACTCCTTTATCTTTTGCTATCCTGCCAATGCAGAACTGACTTCCTTAGCTGCAGGATGAGGTCAGCCATTTTTTGCATCAGACTGCTCCCCAAAGCCCTTCTCTCCCTCTCTTGCCCCCTTGTTTCATTTCCCCCAGTTGAGCAGCTCCAGTTGCTGGTTCTGTTTGTCTTTGCAGGCTAGGAGCTGTGTGTTATTTTTGTGCATCATTTGGACATTTCCATGTTCTTAATCCTCTGTGTCTGGTGAAGTTCATGCCATATTTGCACATCCAGTCTCACAGAAGTGTCTTGTATGGTTGTGACCATTTCCAGTAGTAGTATGTGGAAAAGGGATCAGTGTAATTATGATATTGATTAATTTGATACTACTGTAAGTGGGAAGATCAGTAGGGATAAGTGTATTCTACATTATTACAGAAAAATAACAAGATCTTACAGTGAAATCCCTTGATATTTAGAAATGGTATTGGTCTTTTAGAGCTCTCCAATTCTAAAAAAATACATATATAGTCTCTTGTTGCAGAAGAAAGGGCAATTTAGTCAAATACAAAGAACTGTTTGAGGATGGTGAAATGGCTATAGGTTGCCAAAATCCGCATCTGGACGTGACATTCTGGAAAGATATCAGCAGGGAATTGGATAATCACAGTTCCCTACAGGCCACCAGCCATCTGATTTTGGTTTCTTCACATTTGTACACATGTTTTTGTTTATTATCTAATGAAAATTTGACACATGTAAACATACTAAGTTAAGTGGGATTTGAAGGTGGGCTTTAGCTGGAGAAATCCCATAAAAATGTCTAAACCCATTTTTTTCTTCTGGGCCAGAGGGTTTTAGAGAGATCAACTTTCTATGTGGCAGCTGGGCTCCCTGTGGTGCTGTATTTTATTTTATGTTTTATAGCATGTAGCTTCTAGATTTAAAAAAAAAACTCACTATTCGCTTCCTGAACAGACTTACAACTGAATTAAAAAAACATTTGCAACACACATGAATTAGGAAGGAAGGTAGCACAGTATGTGAAACACCTCTTATTCTCCAAAAGCCAAAGGAGCACAAATGCAACTTAGCATGAGTGAGATAAGGAAAGGCTTCTTTCACCTTTGTCACACTGAGAAACACTTCCTCTCTTCTGAGAAGCTGCTCAGTGACCAGTGTGTTCATCACCACCTATGTGCTACACCTCAGTCTCTTTGTGCTGGCTGTACAGAAGCTTCATCATTCAGTGAAGGTGGGCCTCCACATCTTACACAGTCGCTCCAGCTATTTTCATCTGCTTGTCCATCCTACCCAGGCTCCCAGTCTGCTTACCTTGCTACTTCTGTGTTGGCTCAAAACCTTACTTCTGGTCTTCAGTCATTGCTACCTGAGAGCAGCTTTACTTTTGGCCTCTGTGTCCCACCCCACATACTTTCAGACTTTTAGGGATCTGCTAATTACACAGCTTGGCTAAAAATGCCTGAGAGAGGGAACAGGCTGGAGAAGGTTTGACTGAAATTAATATGCATGAAAATTCAAGCTATTTAATACCTGACAGTTTTCCAAACAACATGGATAGTGCTTGCCATTAACCAAGTATATACCCATAACTGACACATTAATGATTAATGAAGTTTTCTAAGCAAATCCTCTTTTAACAAAGAAAATTCACTGAAATACAGTAGAGAACTTGAACTATATTTGTTTAATTTGCTTATATAGCCATGGGAAATAAGATGAAATCAGGAAATCAGAGGACATCCAAGGTGGAAACTCTTTTGAGAAGAGAGGGCGGTGGCCACCCTCAACAATACTGGAGTTGCCCTTCAAATGCAAGTTGCTGATCAAACAGGCATTTGAGGAAGTCTGGATTTCCTCTTAGTTAGCTTAGCTTTTTCCAGTGGACTTCCTTGAAGCCCTTGCTACAAACTGAAATTTCTCCTCCCTTTCCCCTTCATCCCCAGTGGAAAACCTAGGGGAAGAATGCATCCCTTGAGTAAACCCCTGTTCCATGCGTCAGGCTGACCCAGGACAGTGTAACCAGCATATTTCTCCTCCATCTTTATCACACTGTACTTCTAAATATGAATCCTGAACGGGTCACATGAAGTGAAACAGAGTTTGGAGATTTATTGTAATCACATGTTGACATTTTCCCACATCACTAACCTACCACATGATTTAGCAGGATTCTCAGCTCCTGCTTGAAGGAGGGTCAGGGCAGAAATAGCAAGGGTGTTGCAAGATGGCATGGAGGCCTTTTGGCAGTATAGCATGGGAAGCTTGTGCATTATTTGCTGCTGTCCCATCTTTTAAGAAAGCTCCTGAGACTGTCATTTTGATATTAGCAAAAAAAGTAATTTACACTTTAAAAAAGACCTAAACCCATAAATCTTAAAAGACATTTCTGGTTTGAGCCTGAAAAATAAAAAAAATTAAGGCCTACTTCACAAAATGTTTGTTCAGAGAGATTCCAACTTTAAAGTGCAAAAGTAGAAATTATGTTTTCTGGTAGAAATATACTTTTTATAAACACA
This sequence comes from Pezoporus occidentalis, assembly GCF_034315485.1. Classification (NCBI taxonomy): domain Eukaryota; kingdom Metazoa; phylum Chordata; class Aves; order Psittaciformes; family Psittacidae; genus Pezoporus; species Pezoporus occidentalis. The sequence continues at coordinate 3,179,290 of NW_026913209.1, forward strand.
AGTGCTGTTTTTCTCCCTCTGTTCATAAAACTTACACTACAGAACACTTAAAAAGCTGGAATATTTTGCCAAAATACTATAGAACATTTACTGTAATCTACTGTCTTTCTTTTCTTGTCTCTCTCCATCTCTTACACTCTCCTTCTTTCTCACTCTGTTTATCTCCCTATTACAAACCCATGTTTGTGATACAGAGTCGCTTCTCCACTGCCAAGGCAGTAAAAGTGAAGGTAATAGGTGCATTTTTCATAAAAATGAATCCAGTGTTATCTCACATAGTTTTCTCCTCTAATCTGAAACAAACCAAGTACAGCTAGAGAGCTGGAGGAGAAAACTGAAAATGAAGGAATTTGATGACCCTGTGTTAGCTGTCAATTTCAGATAAAAAAATTAAAAAAAAAAATTAAAATATGCTTTCTGGTGGTTTTGCTTTAGACAATATAAAGCAGAGGGTTAATTTTGATTCTGACTTTGCATTTTGTTGTCACTAATAAATTTTCAGACAGTTTGAGATGCTACGTTTACACTTTCTGGGATTTGTTAAGACACGTGCATTGGTATGGTAATACAGCCACACTCTAAAGACTTCGGCACTTTCATGGTATCACTGAAAAGGCGGTGGTAGGAAGGCAGCTGTGTCGGTCCCTATGATATAGATAGAGTGTTAAAAAATTGACTAGGAAGTAATGGAATATATATCACAATTTAAAAAAATAACAAAATATGCGTATCCCCCCAAAGAATATTTATTTAATGTCCAGTAACAGAGAAAGGAGGTGAAAACAATGCATAAGGAAGATCATCCTAGTTAGCAGTTTTGGAGAAGGAAGGACCCATCATAGTTAGCCATACTCCTACCTGGTAACACCTTTTGTGAATTCTTGGGATGAGAGACAATTGCTTTCTTGGCAACATCATTTTTGTTTTCCATTTTGAGTAGCTCACATAACCTTCTACCCAGCCTGGATACTTTTACAACTTTCCTGTGCTCAGTAACAAATTTATATCCATACTTCCCAGGTGGAAAAATCTGAATATTTTATTTTAAATCCAAGGTGAAAAGTAGCTTTCGAACCACTTGATTTCCTTTTTGTCTTTTGACACTTGGTCCCATGTTTTGTCTTCTTTACCCTCCACCAGGAACCAGCAGATAAGTCATTTTGTGAAAGGTCAGATTAACCCATTCTGAGTTATTTATAGATGAGTGCTCAGATAGAAAATTGAAAAAAACCCAGCATCCCAGGCTGGGGATCATCAACAGGCAGGCCTCAAAGCACATTTAAACACTCAGGCAGAATGCACATGAATGTTATTTTCAAAAGAAGAAATTCAAGTTAATGATGACTCATTAAGGAAGAAAATCAGAACTTTCAGAATAGGAACAGACAGGAAAATAGGGAAATAGACATAAAAATTTCTGTTATGGAACCTACTATAGCATACAGTCTGCTTGATCCCTCTGCAGTTACACTCTTAAGAGAAGGGTTACTTAGTGCAGCTTGGAGGAAAGTCAAGTCAATGGATTCACTGATGCAGGAGCTCATCTAGCCATGTAAAATGTCTGGGTTAATTTAAAAACAAATGAAAAACCCCATATAATTTTATAATCATTAATAACATTTCCTAATATTAACCCAATCCTGTGCTTTGGGATGCAAACTGACTCCTGCAGAGCCACAGAAAACATTTTCTCCTTTGCTTGGTTGGATGGATGCATTGTTATTATGTTGTTCATCTTTCTTTAATCCCCCATTCCAGTACTACAGTCAGGGTACACAACTTGATGGACTAATGGTGTGATCCAATCTGGAAAATCCTATATTGTCATGTAATTATAATTCATTTTTTATTTTGCTTTCCTTTCTTACCTTCTAGGATATTAAAATTTTCTTCTTTTTTACTCTTAATACTCTCAATCCTCTTTTTGAAACTCAACACACCCTGAAACCATTCTCTCCTGTTTCCTTCTTACTCTGTTGTTATTTCCTGCTTTGTTCTCCCTTTCAGTTATCCTATTTTCTCCACATAATTCTTTCACCCTCGTTTCACCTTCTTTCTCTCTTCTGCTGGCCAGTGGGAAGGAGGTCAGGCAAAGCACTGGAACTCTTACTTTTTAACACAGAATCAAACTGCTTTCCAGTGCTAACATATTTCTCTTAGTATTTTAGTTGCTTGCATACTTACAGTCACATTTCCCTGACTTTTTTTGTTGTGATGAGTTCCAGACAGATACTGTGTGCTAGTGCCTGATGTACTAGGAAAGAGAAAACACTGTCTAAAGTCTTTTCCTGGCTTTGATCGGTGTCTCTTTTGGGTGGCAACAGTAACCTGGAAGCAAGATATTAATTCAAATTTTCTATTCAAAAATCCTCCATCAACACAGTTAGCTTCCTTCCTCCCTATTGCATACCAACAATTAAACATTAGTGGTCTCAAATGACCAGCACAGCACATGAAGCTGCTTTCTATTTGCTTTCTGGGCTCTTCTCCTTCTAGTGCTGCATCTTTACACATTGGAGATTGAGAATGGGGAGAATAGATTCTAGAGTTCTACCTATTTTTGTGATTTTTGCTGTGGGGAGAGGGTTGATAATATTTTTTTTTCCCCCACTTCCTCTGCTTCCCAAAGACTCTGTTAGGCAATGTAATTCCTTCTTCTCTTTAGATGAAGCACAAACTATGAAAGACCTTTCCTGAATAAATGAAAGGCAGTTTTTCTGATATTAATTACATTTTCTTGGGCAAGATACTATGCTATATCTCCCTGTACAGCTTGTGCAATGGATGCTGTGATGGCGGAAGAGCTGTGTTTCTCCCACATTTCCTCTTGTAGGCAATGACATCAAACCCAAGTCTTATGGTGCAGTATTCCCAGCTGTAAAATGGGAATCGCTCTGAAGGGTAATTCATTCAGGCTGTCACCTCTAGAAGACAGAGCTGCCTTTTAGGATTCCCTAGAGAGGCGCCGGACAACTTACACATGTCTAACAGCATATCGGCAGTCCAAACTACCTTTCCTCTGGTACAGCATCTGTTCAGTTTTGCATGTTTGCCTTAAGTCAGGCTTTGAGATCTTTGATGTTTGTCGAGATTCCAACTCATTGTCCCATTTCTTTTTCTCCTTTTTTTTTTTTTGTGTAATTTAACATCCTCATTCATCTCATCTCCCCATTAGATGAAAAGTGGGACTGGTTGATGTCTTAGTGAATTT
>NW_026913209.1:3187500-3190000 GCF_034315485.1 Pezoporus occidentalis
GGTATCACAGTGGAAGGGACTACCTATGTCTTGGTGTGTTGACAGGAAGTGTTTCAGAGGTGTAAGCTGTAACTTTAATAATTTATTTTTTTGTTTTGGTTTGATTTGTTGTTCTTTGTCACCTAGGCAGCTGAACATTAACAAGCAGAAAATCTGTGAGTGTGCACATCTTTGTGAATGGGAAGTTACTTGATATATAAAATTGAATGTTGTATTCCAGTTGGAACATCAGTTAAATTAAAAAAAACAATGTAGCACAAAAGTAATTTCGACTCTTTGGATCCTCTGGTAGGCAAAGTAGCAAAATTAAAGCACTAGAGCCACCTTCTGACTGCACTGAAATTGCTGCATCCTGATAATGTTGACAGCATTAATACGTTAAATGGAAGGGAGCGCGGTACATATACTTCAGTTCTTTGTAACATCACCCTAATGGCCTGGCTCAGTAAATACTACATTTTGCTGTAAATAGGGGTGGGTTTTTTGGTGTGGGTTTTTTTTTTGGGGGGGGGGTGGAGTTTTGTTTTGTTTTTCTTTTTATTTGTGTAGAGCTTTATCACATGTATAAATATTTCACATCTCGTTTTGTAGATGTTATAAAAATATATGCAATAGGGATAATTTCTACAGGAAAAGCCCTGCATATTACATTAGGGAAAAAAGTCCCAAGTTCTCAAATCAAAGCATATAAGCAACAGCCAAAATAATATTCAGTCCAATTCTCTAAACATGGAAAGAAAAGAAAAAAATCCTAAATGTTTTGTTGATATTTTACCTCCCCAAACTGTCTATGTACTCACAATAAACCCTAACTGAAATAAATAAAGTCAATATTATAAACTTAATACTAACTAGATATTATACAGGATTATTAACATTACCTTATGCACATGGCAAACAAAATCTTGCTGTCTTATATCCCCCTGAAACTCCTCAGGAGTCATTCAAGTTGAACGAGTGCGGAGGAGAATTTAGCCCTGTATGTTTACCCAAATTCTAACCCTTGCTGCTTGCATTGAAGTCCTAGGAAGGAAAATAAACACAAATAGATTCCAAAAGACCTTTTTCACCTATATTTTGTATATGTAAATATTTGAACTGCTATTCTACACACATTCCTTGCATAAAATACGCAACTCTGCAAAGGTACTCATCAAAATATTGCAACTAGCAAACTAGCCTAAGCGTTACAGAGTGTTTATTTGAATTAAGTATGCTTGAAATTTGTTAGTTGTTAAAATGGTCTGTTTAAAATGTATCAAGATTCATAGGACTTATTGTTTTGAGTGCATTTGGTATTATTACAAATGCTTAACAAATGTTGTCAGATTTATTTTATGTAAGTCACACTTCTGAATTGAGGCAGAATTTTATTTTGCCAAATATACAGAAATATCTGGGGGTTTCAGTTATTGCCTCTTGAATTTTTCTTCCACTTAGGAAATTCAAGACTGTGAATTGCTCTAATTGAGCAGAGCTACATTCTTTAGGATTTTAATGTTAGCTTTCTTGGTACTGTTAATTACAGCATAAGAATGATGAGAGTGAGAGAGACACTTTTTCTGAATGGAAACAAGTTGTAGCACATTAAGCACAGCATACTGTATTGCTTTAAAGTGGGAAAGAAAAGCTTTTAAAAGTAACTGTTAAAGTGGAAATTTTATTCCACTATTTATTTTCTATGAACGATTCCCTATCCATTGCTATCTTGCCTTGAGAGTGCAAAAGAAAGATCAAAACCCGTAAGTTTTCTAGATGGGCTGTCTGCAAAAGCTTTACTTTCATTTCATGAAAGTTTTCTCGGTACTGCTGAGTAGGTGTACTAAAAGACAGGAAAGAATATGATACTGTATCATTAATAAAAAATTGAGCTGTTATGTTTGAGGAAATAAAAAGACTGAAACTTAATTAACAAACTGAGTGGAAAAAATAACATCCTCTAAAATTTTATAGAATGTAAATTTATAACCATCTGGCCATAAACTGCTGATGTTGATGAGTAGCAAGTGAAGTTTGTATGCACAGCCAGGCTTAGGAATCTTTGGGAGTGGTGAACTTGGCATGACTTTTTGTTTATTTGCCCTGGCCTTGATTTTTTTGCAGTGTTACATGACCTGCTCTGTGAAAGGAGCCCTTGTGTTACAATGTGAAATCTGTTACAAATATTTACCATTGGGGAATGCAGGAGCATGGAACTCTGCCAGCCAGACGAACTATAAAATTCACTGCACATTTTGGAACTAGTCACTCAGATCACACTGGGCTAAAATTCCTTTTTCTAATGAGATCATGCTGTCACATATTATTGGCCTTTTGCGCCATCAAATTATGAATTCCATACTTTTCCCTAGATAAAATATTTACTTTAAAATATCTGGATAAGGGCCTGCATCCCTTAACGACCACAGCTTGTCTGATGACTGAGACACTCTAGCTTTTCAAAAGGTGATGCTCCCATTTGAAAAATGAAATACGGTGCAGGATGGTTTTACTTATGCTT